>NW_016165051.1:0-29048 GCF_001687245.7 Rhagoletis zephyria | reverse complement strand
TAAGTCTGATGAGATGTGCTAATCTCCGAAATAGCTGCTGTAATTTCTACCGCTTATAGATATTGTTGCTTTTTCTATTGATTTTATTTTTTTATTTTTTCGGTGATATCGACATTCGACAAAAAAAATTATAGTTGCACAGAAATGAGTGAAACACTTCCATAGCACAAGTTTAATGATTTTTGGAAAGTTTTTTCTTTTTTTTACTGACATTAGGGTGGTATGTTAGGATGACAAGAACTGAGATCTGGTGTGTAAGTGCTGGTATGGGTTACTTGAGATCAATGAATTTTGGAACAAAAAAAATGTTTTCTTAACGACCAGAATATCGATACATCATACGACTGTAAATGCCGAAGATATGACGAAAAATTTTAAAAAGCGACCCTAAAGTTAGCAAAAATACTTCAGATTTGAAGGTAAGCGGCGACAGTTATTTTTTATTGGACGGTCTAATATAAATTCAATGTATGTAAATACATGTGTATGAAATTAGTATTTCTTAAAAGAAATTCGGCCTAGCCCTGATATTTGGATATATAGGGGTATTTAGTATACTAGTAGGCAATTAGAAAAAAACTTTGGTGTTTGGATACGCACGATACTAATAATTTTAAAAAGAAGGAGCATTCAATTCGTAATTTCGATTGTTATCTGCTCAAAAAATATCACACGAAATAATGCAGATTTTTAAAAGGCATATCGCTGGCCTAGAGTGAAATGTTGCTAAGTCCACTTTTTATGAAAACTCATATTTTGATATAGGAAGTTGAAGAAATTTAAAGTGCATTATTTCGAAAAGAATAATGAACCGTATTTTATTTATTCTCGTTTATAATCTATAATGAGAGAGGACTCCAATGGCTCTGAAAGCCAATTTGCCATTTTAACAGCTTTACAGGTTTTATCCAGAAAAGTTGAAGAACGAAAACTTCTATATGGAACACCCATTAAAGTTCGTTGCCTCACTGACTAGGGGTTGCCTACCGCACGGACGATGGTGCAGCTTCAACTCACTTGCATGCGCCTATGAATAAATAACCATATATCGGGTGATTTTTTTGAGGTTAGGATTTTCATGCATGTCATTGACATCGAAATACTTGCAAAGTATGTAATTGTATTTAAACATATCAGCCTTAAAGCAAGACACGAAAGAGAAATTAAAGTATTTAATTGCCTAGGCCTTAGGCAATAGAAACTTTTCTATAGTAACTAGTGTAAATATATTTTTTTATTTTTCTCATGAATTTTCAATATTTCTACATTTACTATTATTCGCATTTCTTTGCATAAATAACTAATTTCTCCAACACAAATAAATAAGTACATAATAGAGCTGAAGTGGCTTTTCTGGTCTCGCATTCGCATTGCAATTGGTGGCTAATCAGCGCTGTACGTTTTCATAATCGCTTTGCGTCGGGTACACGTAACTGCAAATGCAGATGCAAAGTTATTTTTGTTTCAATCAGACAAACATACAAAAGTAAGCTCTTTTTATCTAAATTACTTTTATTTTATTACTTATGTATACATATGTATGTACATATGTGTGTATATGTGTTTGCTTTGTGTTGCATCCCTGCAGGGAAACCGCGGACTAGTGAATCAAATTTCTAGTTCCGTACTAGGTCTTTATCGCCAAAAAGGAACTAGTCCGATATGAACTAAATCCCCACCAGTCCAAAATCGGAGAAAAGTCGTACTTTTAAAAAACTAATTTATTTCAGTTTTTTCACTAGAAATCGATATCTAAAGTGACGAATTTAGAAATGGTTCGGAACTATAGAAAAAGGGATGCAGAACGAACTAGATCTTATTTGTCGAATTTAGAACTAATTCGGAACTATCGAATAAGGGATGCAGCGGGGGGCTTGTTTACTTTACATAGATATGTGTTCGGCGGCTTTTTCGTTCAAATACGCTTCTATTCTGCGCTTCGCAGATGCTATTTCATAGTTTGGTAATACAAAACAAAGCTTTGTGGTAACATATTAACATCTTGGGGCCGTATAAAGGTATGTAAACGTACATTTCTTACAATCATTCACACAAATTTAATTTCAAATTGAAAACACATTTCCAAAATAACTTAAAATCGCACACACGGAAGAACCAAAAAGATTGAAAAATCATGATACTTTTTTCTTTCGTCTGTCGATTTTAGAACTGGTTCGGAACTATAGAATTTTTTTCTCGACTTCGACAGGGATCGAACCCGCTTCATCGAACTCTGGTTTACTACTACTTTTAGTAAATACATTATTTTTTGCACGTACATACATACTTGAACACGCAAGATTTTTGCCCTTATCATTTTCGGAATAATTACCGTTTTACTTCGCGGTATTTTGCGGAAATTAAGGATTTTCGGAATTTTAATGACTATTTCGGCATGCTCCGGACATCTGGGAATAACTCGGGATTTCAGAATTTTCGGAACTACTACGGAATTCTCGAGACTAATTCGGAATTCTCTGAAATCTGGCGACTACTTCGGGATCTGTGCGATTTTAGCATGTTTGAACTACTTCGGGATTCTCGGCACTTCTGGACTACTTCGGGTTTTCAAACTTTTCGGAACTATTTCGGGATACTCGGAACTTTAGCGATTATTTGCAGATCTAAATATATTTTGAATTATAGAAGCTACTTCCACATTCTCTGGCCTATTCTGAGATTTTTGAAACTACTCCGGTATTTTCTGATCAATTTCGTAATTTTTGCGAATTCTCGGAATTACTAAGAAATACTAAGTAAAACCATAAATCTAATGTAGACGTAAAATTTAGGTGCGTAGAAATAGCCTGGAAATAAAAAATTGAAGTGACAAAATTCGATCAAAATAGCATCACATTCTGCGGACGGACGCTATCACTGCTTCGACGTGTAATCGTAGTTATCACCCGCTAATGGAATGGTTCTGCGGTCGAATGACTTTTGTCGTAATTTCTGCGATATAGAGGAAATCAAGGCTGTAGGCTATTTTTTGTGTCACTGCCCGACGTTTCGAGGCCCTTAGACATTTCGTACTTTTTTGAATGTTTCTATAGGCTGAGTACAACCAGCACTCGATTGTTTTGTGATCTTCATCAGAATCCCGAATTGGTTTCTCTTTTGGAGTATCCAAGAATACATATAGAGAGCCTCTACTGCGATACGCAACGGGCCCATGGCGGTCTGTGTGTGGTTCCTATAACTCTGGTTGATAGCTGACACAGTAACCCAGTCAAACCTTTCACATTACTCGATGATCAATAGTTCCAGTTGTAAAAGTTTTCTATTTTTTTTCCTTTTGTAAACATCACCCTGTATACGTAAGCAGCATGAAGTTTAGTTGATGCAGCTTTGCTGCTGAGGCGACAGTGACAGTGACAGAAATGCATGAAACAGTTGGAAAACACTTTGTAAACATGCAGAGCTATACATATACTTATTTGTGAGATAAGTGCCGTGCACGCATAGAAATGCCCACACACACACTTACACACCAAAACCTGCAGAAGAAACAGAATTTGCAGCACAAGCCGCAGCAGCAGCAGCAGCAGCAGCAGCAGCTGTTAAAACGCCACAAAAAATACTTTTTCACCAATGCAATTCTCGCCAACACTCGCTATTTGAGTATGCATGTTGCACTTCTCCACTTCATCATGCGATAATTTACTTGAATGCACAAATGTGCACACATATTTTTACATACATACATACACTTTTACTGTACTGTTAAATGCAGCAACTGCAACTTTTGCATGCAGATTTATTCTGCGTCAGTGGCCGCCGCAACAGCGGTGCACTGGCCTCTTGATGAGTGAGCGTAAATTCACGTGCGTTGCTGGTTGACTACTTCAAGTGTTTGTGCAAACATGCAAAATAGTATGTATGTGCAAATAAATACATACCTACAAACATATCTATGTACCAAAGCATATATGTACTCAATTCCATGNATGTATGTGCAAATAAATACATACCTACAAACATATCTATGTACCAAAGCTCAAATACTCAATTCCATTTTCGCACTCGTACATTCATTTGCAACTAGAATCGTTCGGCGATGACAGTTAAATGGCCGCTAGAAAAATGTGCAAATAGTACGCCTTGCATATTTATCTTTCAGCAGCTAGCTCCTGTTGTGGCGTGGGGCGTGGGGCGTTGGGCGTGGGGCATGTGGCATGGGGGCGTACATGTGGGTGTGTTGTACGCGCGTGAAATTCGCGCGAAAAAATTGTCAACTAGGTACCGACTGTTTANCGATAATTTACTTGAATGCACAAATGTGCACACATATTTTTACATACATACATACACTTTTACTGTACTGTTAAATGCAGCAACTGCAACTTTTGCATGCAGATTTATTCTGCGTCAGTGGCCGCCGCAACAGCGGTGCACTGGCCTCTTGATGAGTGAGCGTAAATTCACGTGCGTTGCTGGTTGACTACTTCAAGTGTTTGTGCAAACATGCAAAATAGTATGTATGTGCAAATAAATACATACCTACAAACATATCTATGTACCAAAGCTCAAATACTCAATTCCATTTTCGCACTCGTACATTCATTTGCAACTAGAATCGTTCGGCGATGACAGTTAAATGGCCGCTAGAAAAATGTGCAAATAGTACGCGTTGCATATTTATCTTTCAGCAGCTAGCTCCTGTTGAGGCGTGGGGCATGTGGCATGGGGCATACGTGTGGGTGTGTTGTACGCGCGTGAAATTCGCGCGAAAAAATTGTCAACTAGGTACCGACTGTTTAGGCCTACCGGCATGCAATGATTTGTGCGCGTGGGCGTTGCAAGTGGCACGTTTGCCGTCAAATGCAGCAATGCATTGCCAGCCAGCAATAACAATAAGCACAAATGTGTAGAACAGTTTTGGTTTTTTTTTTTTTTGCAAAAACACTTAGTTAGGTATGCCCATATGGAGTTCGTTTTGTGCATGAGTGTGCGACTTTTACCGCTAATCGACCACATTGCTAGTAGCGTGACCATCNCAGCAATAACAATAAGCACAAATGTGTAGAACAGTTTTGGTTTTTTTTTTGTTTGCAAAAACACTTAGTTAGGTATGCCCATATGGAGTTCGTTTTGTGCATGAGTGTGCGAGTTTTACCGCTAATCGACCACATTGCTAGTAGCGTGACCATCCCATCATTAGCTGCGGAAATCAATGCAATCAGCGTAATGCCAAACCTAAGCGTTTTATGTTTGAAGTTTTTTTTTTCCACTCGCCTGCCTTGAGCTGTATGAGTTGGCAGAAAAGTTAAAGTTATCGAAAATTTGCACACATTTATGAGTGGGATAAAGTGCGTAAAGTAAATGCATGCATACATATATAAATTTCGTAAAAACCTAAAAACTTACAATCGNAATCAGCGTAATGCCAAACCTAAGCGTTTTATGTTTGAAGTTTTTTTTTTGCCACTCGCCTGCCTTGAGCTGTATGAGTTGGCAGAAAAGTTAAAGTTATCGAACATTTGCACACATTTATGAGTGGGATAAAGTGCGTACAGTAAATGCATACATACACACACATATATAAATTGCCGTTAGCTGCGTAAATATACCTAAAAACATGACGTAATTCTAGTGGGTTTGGGTGGAGCTGATTGGCACACGTTCATATCAAATTATTTGCTATTAAGTCAAAGCTGTACCACAATGGCTTAGGTGCATGCATTTAAACTTTAAAGGGGCTAAGGAAAAATTTGTTAACTTTGTAGTCTTTCAATAGCTAGCGGCATTTTTAGCCGTGTGGTCCTTTTCGCAAATTTTTCTTGGTGCTTAGGAGCTAGGTTCGTTTTATAGTATAGAAGGAAAAATGACACTGAGGATGGCACAATTCCGTAACAGGTTTGTCTTCAAATCAAAAATTAAAAGGGATGACCGAAATTCGTTCAAAAAGACATCGTAAAAAATTTCTTATAAGGCGATCAATTTTCGGCAGGCAATGCCAAGTCTTGAAGTGTATTTCTGGCAGGAAAAAAAACCTCCTTAAAAAAGGCAGCTTGAGATTTGGAGAAGCCATAAATGTTAAGGTCCTCCTAGCTGAATGAGAAAAGCAAAACGCACTTCATAATTTGGAGCCAAGGTTTGTCATGTTAGGAAGACGTATCTGGAGTATTGCATGCTGCCACTAGGAGACGCAGTTGTTCACTGTGAATAAGCGGCAGGCGAAAAGAAATAATGCTATTTTTATGGCATTAACCTACTGAACCCTTTGTTGTCCCAAATTAAATTGAGGATAGTATTTTTATTGAGCTTTGTACCACGATTGTTGTTGCTTTTTCAATTTTTCCTAATAAACAATCGTGGTACAAAGCAGTCTACAGCGTTAACAGGATCTTTAATAGTTGATTTCGAGGAAAGCTTCTTGTCATGGATCACACCCAAGTAGATACTTAATACGGTCTCAGAGCATATGTGAAACATCACTAATGCGGGGGAGTATTAGGCAGCCTAAACCTCCCGGCGAATTCGATGAGCTCCTAAACTGGCAAGTTCCCAGTTCAGTACGCTGATTATAAGTGCTACTCGACCACATCTTCTTTCCAGCTCTTCCTGGAAGTTGTTGACGATGAAGACCCAGAAAAAGGTGAGAGGGCGCCTTCTTGTGGTGTGAAATACTCAATCAACTCTGAGTTTCTTAAAGCTCCTTCAATTGTTTCGGGCAGCATATTATTAAAAGCCAACTCAATAACGAAAAAAGCCCCTACCACGTAGTACTTGCTCACAAATTCCTCCCATATAACTTCAGCATATCGCGCAAGGCGTATTCCACTGATTTGCTGTTAAAGTGGGCGCGGGGTGAGAAGCTCAAAAAATACATCCTGCTTAGTAAATACAAAGCAATTAGTCACTCTCTTGCAATAGGAAGCTCTCCAGTAAAATAAAGAAGAGAGTTTATTTCCTACAGATCCTTGGGGGTAATATGCAGAAGTAATGCTAGCACGTCCTGGTGCCTTGAAGATCTTAAATGACTTTCGCCAAAAGTATGCGGCGATTTCCAATAGTTAACAACAAAATAAAGGGCACATATTGGCTCCACCACATTGGAGATTTCAAGCGTTTAGGATTTATTGGGAAATACCCGTCAGGAAGGAGATTGAATGACACCTTCTCGCCTATCGGCTAATTGCCCAACACGTCCCTCAAGTATACCAAAGGTTCAAGATTTTTGCAAGAATGCACCTCAAATGCACTTACTTATGACAGCCTTGCTTGGTTTTGGCAAAATTTCCTCCATAAGTCTCATTTAGCCTTTCTTATCTCGGATTTATATATACGCAATCCAATCTTATAGAGTTCGCAATCGCACTGTAGACTACTCTCCTTTGCTTTAATAAAGCGTCCGTCATCTGCTTGACGCTCTGACCTATTAGGGTTTTTGTCCGCGATTTCGGCTTTACTTTGCCCGAGGGCCTATTCTGCCGACACAAGTAAGGCTTTGATAGCGCTGTTACATGCCGTTTTGAACTTCTGCAATTGATCATCCGTAAAACTACAGCTATTCTAGGGAGCTGCTGGGTGCTTGGAAGCAGCTTATGCTGTTCTACGGTAGAGGTCGTCGGAATCGATGATAACGCCACCTTACGTAAATCAGCCGGCCATCCAGTGTAATACATACATAAATATGTATGTATGTATGCAGTTAAATTGTTCTCGCTGCTGAAATAGTATTTAGTTGTCATATTAGTATTAATTATATTTAATAATAAAGAAGGTTTGGACAATTACTTAGTATATGTTGAACTTTTTAATCAGGGACATATGTATGTATTAATGTGGTCCTCGCCTAAATAAGTAGCTTTTAAATGCAGACTTAATCATAATTCATCACTTTGAGTGAAACCAAATAACAGGAATCCATAAGCTATAGCTAGCTACTTACAAAACTTCCCTTTTTATAAGCATTTGCAGTTCTTTTTGAATTTGTCCTTATTGCCTCTTAGTTTATCATATTAACTGTTGTCATCTGCCAGCTAGCAAGGGCACTCTACGGATTGCTGATGTTTTATTTTTCCGCCACAGCTTAGCTTATTTGAAATTCGCTCAGCATACATCAAGGCGTTGTGCAGCTATGCGGTTTACTTTTGCCAACCAAAGGAGTTGCTGCTCCGTTGAGCTATGTTAAGTAACCAAGATGACTTGCGGCGGAAATAACACAACAGCACTAAGCGTTAAATAAACCAAAAGAATCAAGAAAACTCAGAATTAAAGTGGGAAAAAGCAATCAAAAACGCCGCAAAATATGAATCCCAACGATATTTGCATACATACATACATACATGTGTATGCATTTGTGTGTTGATGTGATGGAACAAAATGGCAAATGTAAAATATCAGAAGTTTGTTGACACGTCGGTATTTCCGTTGCACCGTCACTAACGCCATTTTATATGTACTTGCACTTACCTAGCTGCCGGTTGCTTTACGCTTTCGCGCATTTTTTAATATTTTCGAGACTTTTTTTTTACACGTACACAATTTTTTCGCTCTTTTACCAGTCGGCATGCGTAGGTGTGTGTGTGTGTGTGTGTGTTAAAGACTTTGATTTTTATTTACTTGCGCTTATTCTCGAATGCCGACAGAGAAGTGGGAAACCGTCTGACGTTTGTCACTCAGCTCAGTCAAAGCTTTGCTTGTGTGTCTGTGTTTGTGCCGTGATGAAAGTATTTGAATTACTTACACGTCCTTAAAGCGTCGGCACCTATAGCTAAGTACTACATACATACACAGATATCGTTGTTACTTTATTGCAGAAAGACCCTAACTCATTTTCTTTCGAAGTTCAGCTTTATCCAAAAATCGATTCACTACTCACAGAGAATTTCAAAAACAAATACTATATCATTAAATCACTTTAAGTTTTTATTGAAAATCAGTGTTTTGAAGAAATTCAGAAAGGTAGATCTATGTATTTTATAAATTTTTATAACTATTTTGTTATGTTAGATAGGTCCTTTCTACATATATTAAGCTAACGATATGTACATACATATGAGCATGGGTTCACTCAGACGCTTAGTCAGTCACTGTCGCTTCGCTGAGGTGTAAATAAAAAGCCTTACTAACCAACACATATTCAAAGATGACTTGTTCTCTAGCCTCGTATCCTTTTTCCTTTGCATGTGCGGGTACTTGGGCTCAAGTTGTCTGCATCGCCCGGCCGTTTGAGTCTATCTTGGAATAGAGACAGTATGTTTGTGTGTGTGTATGGTAGTACATATGTATGTATATGCTTGTCACTTACATACTTATTTTTGTACAAATATAAAATATCTTTGTCGCCATTGCCACCGCACGTCGCTATTCAAGTGCCTCCAACGCTTTTAGCCTTCAGTGTTTATTGCATTCTCTCTCTTTGCTGTTTGGCGTTAGTTACATTTTTGTTGCCACTGTTTGGAGCAGCCTTCTCTTCTTAGTTGCAATTGTTCGTGTGTCTGTATGAATATATCCCTGTTTATGTTCATTATTTTAATACAGTTGGAGGGATGTCGTCACAAATGTTTCTGTATTTGCATGCTGCTTAGGTTGGCTGTATTTATGTTGGCCGTTGCCAGCCCATACCCATTATAACCGTAGATATGTTTGTAGATCTGTAAATACACACGTACATACCCTAGAGGTCAGCTGATTAAGTTAAGTTACATTTTGAGCAGTTTTGGCTATTTCTATTTTGTCTATTTAATGTTTAAAATTTTTTTTTTGCACAAAAATCTAACACATTACGTAATCAGCATAACAAAAATCCATATTTCAAACATCGTACAAAAATTATGCATAAAAATTCAACAAACCTTAATACTTACACCCAAAAATTGTTAAAATTTTTATTTTATTTATTTTTTTGTTTTATTAAAAATCAACACGATTTTCTAGCGTCTTAAAATTAGCACTTTAACTTGTTAAAATTTAATGGGCTATAAAACTGCATTCATAAATTTGTAATTGCTAAAGTTTGTTGAATTTTAATATTTTTTTACGAAGTTTGAAATTTGAATTTATATTTTGCTGCTTATGTTATGTGCTCGACTTGTATAACAAAAAGGTAAAAACATTAAATAGACAAAATAACAAGTAATTTTTAGCAAAAAAAAACCGACTTAAAAAAATATAAATATATCTACTATATATTTCAGGATTCAATGATCGGATCTAAACCAAATTAGTATGAGACACTACCTTTCCGTTGCAAAAAGAATGATCGAAATCGGTTAACGTGGTGCAAAGTTAAGCGGTAGCATACATAAAAAAAAAAAAAAAATATTCCGACGAACTGATAACCTCCTCCTTTTTTGGAAGTTGGTTAAATATAGCCAAAACTGATCCAAATGTCACTTAACTTAATCAGCTAACCACAAGTGTATGTACACACATACTTATGTTTGTTTATGCCACATGTAGTGAGATTACATTTATTAAAGTTAATTTTTAACTAAACTTTATTTGCGGGATTCCCAACTTTAATTGCCTTTGCATGGTTGTTTCCCTTAGTTAGTTACTATACAGACTTTAAATGTTTCAGTACACATCTATTAGATTTCGTTATGTTCTTTAAGGGAACTTATTGCATGAAACTAGTATTTAAATATAGGCTTGTCTTTGATTAAAGTGAGATTCATAAATGTACACGTCAAGGTGCACGCCGCAATTCGAAGGAGAAGTTCGGCCAAACACTAACATATATGTGAGCGCCAATCTATTATTCTTACATTAATAAGGCCAACTTTGATGCTGTGTAAGTATGCTCCCATTTTTCGCCGCTGAAACTATAGTATTTAAACCGAGAAGCAGGTCCTTTGTAGCTTCCACAAAACTTTAAAACAAAAGAGACTTGTTTTTATTCATTATTATGAAACCACAAGCTAGCATTTATTGAGAGGTCAGCAGTATTGCCAGAGATTTTTCGTGAAAATTATGACAAGTGAAAAAGAAATCTTCAAAGTCGCCATAAATTAAAAAAAAATAGAAAAATAATTTTTTGTGGAACAAATATCTTTTTTGAAGATTTTAACTAAAAAAAAGGAAGTGCGCCTGGGCCACACTGGAGAAGTGAAACTTACGTTACATACATATCTATTTTGTCTCATAACCAACATACATACATACATACATATGTACATACATACATACATCTGCTTTTGTTTAAGGTTATATCTTTTGTCTTTTTTCTATCTAGATCTATCGATAAAAATATCCATAACAAAATCGATAAAAATATCGATAAAAACATTCATAACAAAATCGATAAGAATATCCATAACAATATCGATAACAAAACCGATAACAGAATCGATAACAAAATTTATAAATATCGATAACAAAATCGAATAATATCGATAACAAAACCGATAAATATCGATAACAAAATCGATAAATATCGATAAAAAATCAACAAATATCGATAACAAAATCGATAAACATCAATAACAGAATAGATAGATATCGATAACAAAATCGATAAAAAATCTAAAAATATCGACAAAAAATTTATAAAAATATCTATAAAAAAATCGATAAAAATATCGATAGCAAGATAGTTAAAAATATCGATTACAAAATCGATACCGAATTGATAAAAATATCGATAACAAAATGCATAAAAATATGGATTATTATATCGATAAGATCCGAACATATCGATAGCAAAATTGATACTAGTATTGATAAAAAAAGTCGATAAAATATAGATAACAAAACTGATAAAAATATCTATTATTTTATCGATAAGTCCCGAGAATGCCGAAAGTCTCTAAATCCCAAAATAGTTCCCAGATTGAGTCTCCTTGTCTCTCTCTATATCCTTTCCTCTTTAATTGCTTTTATTATAATCTTTCTTCCCCTATCTTCATCTTTACTTTTATCGGTATCCTCATCCTCCTCTTTTTCTCTACTTTTATATTTATCATTTTCTTCATCTACATATTCCCCTTCACCTTTGCTAAACAAATATTTAAATTTACCTTGGTCTTAATTTTTTCCTTTATCTTCACGCATCTTTGTTTTTGTTTTTCTTTTTACCTTTGCCTTTATCCTTTTCTTTATCTATGTATGTACGTAGTCACTTTTACTTTCATTCTTGTATTGGTCTTTTTTTAAGTGTTATTCTTTAACCTTTTATTAGCAAATTTTTGTTAAATTAATACCATATGCATACAAACAAGAAGCACTTGTTTCAGCCCTGACCATTTCCGTTGCACGATTTCCGTTGCACCATTTCCGTTGCACCATTTCCGTGTGCAATTTCCGTTGAATTTGCCAATTTACTCCCAACCAACCAACCGCCGCTAAAGAAGTTTCACTGCAAAAACTTATTTTTAGTTTATATAGTAAAATCATGTATCAATTTTGATGGAAAATTCCGAAAAAGAACGAATGACATTTATTAATGTACATATATTAAAATTGTTTAAGATTTGTAAAGTATAACTTCAAAATGTTTTAATCTATCTTAATTTTAATTTGATTTAATATATGACACTTTATTTCTGCCCGCTGAGACTGAATGCTTAGAGCGTTCAACTCACGCAGCGTTGCACGAAAACAAATTTAATGGCTGAAAATATCAAAATATAAGAAAAATATCAAAATATTCGCTATAAAAAGGCGTTTGCATTGTTCAAATTTCACTAATCGCTTTCAACAAAGTGGTTCGCCAGCCCACATTTAGCCATTCAACTTTTTTTGGTGCAACCCTGCGTAAGTTTAACGCAAAAGTTGAACGCAAAACAACTTGAAAATATCCTCAAAAAACCTCACTTTATAAACCTTAAATTGACGAAAAGTGTAAAGGACTGCATGCTTAAATCCTTCAGATCTTAAACTGAAGTTTTGCAGCAAATCGATGCAACTTTTTAAACAAAATTATGGCTTAGTAGATATATGTAGATTTACCCACCTTGTTGAATGGAAATGTATACAGTGTTCACATACTTCATCGTAATCAGCTATTATTCATGTTCCACTGAACAACATTGTACGACACAATGAAAAAAATAAACTGAAAAAACATACATTACACAAAAAATAAAATTTTTATCAGCATCAACATTGAAACATTGTCATCATCATTATTATCTGCAAAGTCATCAGTACTGTCAACGCCTTTATCAAGACGAAAAGCTAAGCTACGAATAACAACAAAAATGGCAGAACAGTAAAACAACATGCATACTACATAGTAACAGAAACAACGACAATAACAAGAGTGGCACCAATATTAGCAACAAAGTTTCAAGCGAGGCGAAAAGCAGCGTAAATGAAAAAAGGAAATACAATAAAAAATAAAAAAAAAACAAAAACTGTTACAACGACCACAACATGTCAGCCATTAAAGCCTGCGGTACATTCTATGAAACATCATCAAAATGCATGCAGTTAAAGCACCTAGCGAATGAGGGGGTGACAAAGGTATAACAAGTACCTCGTACCAGTGTACTGCACAAGCCGATTCATTTACGTTTTCAAGCTACTTGAAAAAAATACAAGCGCAAGTATGATTCACACTTGTTTCAAACAAGCCAATTCAACTCATAGTTTGAACACAAATGAATCGAACAAGTTTGAATACAGCAGCAGCACTTGTAAATACATATTTACATACATATCGCAAACCGCGAATCAGCTTGTTATGTGTTAGTGTGTTTTTGCTTCGCTAATAAATAGCGAGTTCGTTATGTTTGAAGTAAATCAGGTGCGAGTATGAGTTGAAATCCAACAAGCAAGCCAAGCATTTACTTGCTTGTTTCGAACCAAGCCCAGTGAATACAAGTAAGCTTTCGAGTAGCTTGCTGCAGTACACTGGTATATATCAAAGTATGTATGTATGTATATTAGACTGAACCTCGAAAAAAGTACATATTAATAAGATAATATTTAATAGTTCCTGAACTTACCTTGGAAGTATTTTGTCGTCATAAAATTTGCCGCCCTGGCCATGACCTAGAAGCAGAAAAACTGGAGATTTTTTCATAACATTTCTATTTTTACCTCGCTTTTATTAACTCGGGATGTAACTATGTAATATTGATTCGCCTAAAAGATGCAGCGATTTCCATTCTCAAGTTACATACCTGATGACAGTACGAATGGAAATTTTAAAAGCGAGGTTTTAGTTTTTTAAACTATAATTTTATTATTAACCAAATAACACAGTTATATACACCGCTAAAAATGCATTGAGCACTGTAAGTACTTAAGTATTTAGATCACTTCAAGCCCATGATGTATACAATTGGAAGAATTCTGCAACAACAAAATGTCCCACATTACTTGGACAAATGAATTGGACCTTGTCCAATTGTCTATATAATAATAATCGAGATTCTTATCGATTTTGTTGTCGATATTGTTATCGATTTTTAAATGATTTTGTTATCGATATTGTTATTGATTATATTATCGATTATTTATCGATTTCGTTATCGATTTTATTATCAATTATTTATCAATTTTGTTATCGATAGTTTATCGATTTTGTTATCGGTATTTTTAAAGATTTTGTTATCGTTTTTTTTTCGATGTTGTTATCGATATTGTTATCGACTTCTTATCGATTATTAATCGATTTCGTTACCGATTTTGTTATCAATTATCTATCGATTTTGTTATCGTTTATTCATCGATTATTTATTGATGTTTTTATCGAAATTTATTCGATTTTGTAATTGACTTTTGCAATCGATTACTTATCGATTTTGTTATCGATATTTTTATCAATTTTCTAATTGATTTTACTACCAATAGCATCGGGTTTGCTTTAGTAATTTTTATCGAATTTGTCATCGATTTTGTTATCGAAATTTCTATTGGTTTTCCTATCGATATTTTGTTGGATGTTAATATCCATTTTGCTATCGATAGAATATGAAGATAAAAGTGAAGATAAAGGAAAACAGAATAACATAAATGTTATTAGAACGAACAGGGGTAGAGTTAGGGATCTAGATAAAAAATAAGAGAAAAAATATATCCTTAAGCAAAAACAGATGTACATATGTATGTATGCATATTGGCTATGAGCCAGTGTGGCCCAGACGCACTTACTTTTTTTATTTTGAAATTAAAAAAAAACGAGGGCGCTCAAAGCTCTCAATGTTTTCCATGTAATTTATATTGGGTAAAACAAATCGTAGAAATTGTATTGAATTTTTGAAAATAAATTTTTTCGATTGGAAAACTTGGTTTCTCTTTAGGACACTTTCAATAATAATGTCCAATGGTTTTTTTTTTAATAATTTTTTTTATATTAGCAATTTTTTATAGGGCACCCAAAAACTCCAAAAAATGGAATGGGAGACGCACAAAAATCGCTAGTATTAAAAAAATGGTAAAATAAACAACTGGGCACTATAACTGCAAGTCTCCTGAAAATAAATCTAGTTGTCCAATCGAAAAATATTGATTTTCAAGAATTCTATACAATTTCCACGAAAAATGTTTTTACCATATAAAATATATGAAATAAATACATGATTTGACTATAAAAAAATTAGGGGGTTCCTTTTAGAGCAATCCTAGGGAGTGAGAGCATTAAAATTCCGACTTTAGTTGTTCAACGTGCATTTTCGGACCACCCTAATGTACATATACTATACATCCTAGGTGCGTCTGCATTTTACGTTAATAATATCGTCGCACTCCTTTAAGAATCTCGCAAACACAGTAAAGCTTAACGCTGCTCTCGTAGCCAATGTCGCAGCTACCCCACTGCTTTGCCTGGTGCTCGTACGCAATTTCGCCCGCAGCAGGAAGCGTAAATANCACTATAAAAAAAATTAGGGGGTTCCTTTTAGAGCAATCCTAGGGGGTGAGAGCATTAAGATTCCGACTTAAGTTGTTCAACATTCATTTTCGGACCACCCCAATGTACATATATTATACATCCTAGGTGCGTCTGCATTTTACGTTAATAATATCGTCGCACTCCTTTAAGAATCTCGCAAACACAGTAAAGCTTAACGCTGCTCTCCTTTGCCTGGTGCTCGTACGCAATTTCGCCCGCAGCAGGAAGCGTAAATAATAATAATAATAAGAAGTGGTAAAGCGCTGTTGAAATATGACAAAGTATTGTTATGCCCACGAAAAAGAGACCCACAAAAAAGAAACTCACAAAAAAAAAAAAAAAAAAAAACAAAAACAGTGCAAAAAAGCGGCAAAATTTAATGCAAAAGTTTTCATGAAGGAGGCGTAGCTCTTGAGCTGTAAAAATTGTAGAAATGTATGTATGTATGCACATTTATTTATCTATGCATTCATAGCGCAGCTCTTTATCAAAATTATAGACTAAAATGCGCCAACATATTGATGCGTGTGTGTAAGTTGGCTGCTGTGCGGCAGGTCTCTAGCGAATTTGTTTCAGCCACCCGCGCACACACAGAAGTGCTGAGCGTAATAACAATTCTATGCTTATGGAATTTATGAATCACATACTTACGTACATATGTAGTGGAATGAATTCTACACATTTGTGAAAAGAAAACAAAAACAATTCTTACCCATTCTACTATTCTGAAATCAACCAGCTCTCACAAAGCGCAGAGTTCATTCATGTCTGTGATATATCACACCTAATTCCATACNCAAAAACAATTCTTACCCATTCTACTATTCTGAAATCAACCAGCTCTCACAAAGCGCAGAGTTCATTCATGTCTGTGATATATCACACCTAATTCCATACTCGTTTGAAGCGCATCATATACTAATACACTCACACTTATTCATATACACATATACACGCGCGCTAAAGTGCTGACTTTAAGTAATTCGCCAAATACATATATAATGTAGCCTACATCTAGGCGTTGTTGCAGGGTTTTCCGCCCGATGTTCGTTGTAGCATAAAAATGCGTGCCTCTCCCCATTCCCGCCTGTCTCAGCTGTATTTTCTATTACAGCTTGTATATCTTTTTGCAATTTATGAATGATTTCTTCCATATTATTCTTTTTTTTTTTGATAAAGTCAAATAGGCAGGGTTTTGTACGGCAGCTGATGCTGTTGTAATGAATCGAAATTATTGCAGAAAGTGCTATTTTCGCCTAATGGAAGCCGCTGGTAAATGGCCAAGAAAAAGGTTTCATAAAAAGTTATGCGATGTATTTCATTCAAGCTTCTCTTCTCAGGCTCAAACTAAACGAATGGTTCTCTAGACAATTTCTATGCAGTCATATGTTTGTTTTGCCGAAATAAACTCCTGCCTACTCGAAGGCCATTTGGTTTATATTTGGCACAGTTTTATAGCAAATCCATCACTGTCTCATTCTTAATAATTTTTGCAGGTTACGAATTTTGGGTAGACTTAAAGCAAATTTAGCATGCATAGCAAAATCTCCACACAATTTAAGCAAACTTTTTTTATTTAATCAGAATTAAAATAAGAGTAGCTCTAATGATAGATATACATATACAAACATCGCTTTTATGAATATTTTTGTTTTTGTTTTTAATTCATAGCATATAAAGTTACTGCCATACAAAAAGGAATCCTTTCATTATTCGTCTCCTGTGAAGTTGTTTATAATGTTTCAGTGTATACATTTGTCTGCTTCAATGTGTGAGTACTGAAGTGTGAATTCTCTATTTGCGTGAACATAAAAACGTAATTCCTTTTGCTTCACGTTAAATGCAAAACATGTGTGAAACCAATAGCTTGCCACCCACATGCATTCATAGCAGAAAAAAAAAATTAAATAAACCTGATTGAGCGAGAAGAGACATAAAAGGATGTGAATGACATGTGAAAATAATTTAATACAATCTCGGTAGTGGCAGGTATGACAGCTGATATATGGAAATATACGGAACACACTCATATGTACGTTTGTACTTATACTTAGTTGATGCGAAATTTTTGTTTTAAATCGCTTGTGATGAATATACCCTGCAGGTATGAGAATCGACTTTATGCTAAGCGGGATTTTAGTGCTGCACAAGTAGCGCAAGAATGAAATGTAATTCAATAGCTTCGCTTTGGTTACTATCCATGCTAGAAAGTTTTTCCCCAAAAGCCTTATTTTGGGCTATATAGTACTTATTACTATTATACGTCACCCACATAGTCAACAGTTTTGGCCATGATAAAAACATTACAAGGTAAAATCATTGAGAGGCAGTCTGACGATTGCCAGTAATATAATTTTAAAATTCGAACTCAAGCTCACACACACACATTCTCATTTTTAATCTCAAACAACAACAATTGTGAACAATTTCTTTTTTTTGATTTTAAATTTTATATGATTTTAAAATGTTTGCAAACGTCAGAAAAAAAATCATGACCGACAAATTTAGAGAATGATTTTACCTTCTAATGTTTTTATCATCGTTTGGACTATACATTTTTTATTAAATAATTTTCAATAATTTTTTTCTTTAACAAAAAACCGTATAAACCAAGTTTCAAACCTAAAAAAATTCAACAAACTTTCGTAAAAATTTCGAATTTTTTAAGTAAAATTTCTTGGAAGATTTTGATGTTTGAAGTAGCTGGGACTTGCCGTAAATTTTTGGATTTTTTTTTTGTTGTCGCCCAGTTTCTGCAATACAAAAATATCGTCGAACTACACGACTTGCGCTTTGTTATATAAAAATGTAATATAAATTTATAATATTTACGACAATTTGTTGTTGTTTTTTGTTTTTAATGTCGCTTTGTGAAACTTGGATTGCTATGGTTTTTGCTAAAGAGTAAATAATATAGGCCCATGTTCTTTAAAAGATATTGACGACTCATCCGCGTTTGCCCTTAGGCAACACAATAGTTTTGCTTGCTCAAAGAGAAAAGGGTTGATCTTGTTATAATCTCTGGATAAATTTTGATTTTACAAGTTCGGTATTTTGACTCATCTGCTTACAAATCTTACAGCTATTGGCTTTTTGTTAGATGAATACGACTTTTTTTTAGCGTTCTCAAGGAATTAAATTCCGAACTTTAATTTGGCTATCTCTTGGAGGGACTGTGCTTCAATATTCTGAAAAAATAAAATATATCTTGGAACCACCCTTGGTAAGATACTCAATTCTTGTTCGGGCATTTAGTGTGTGGTATGAACTCTTAATTAATAGGATGCTGCAGTGTATGATTGTCGTCCGATTTTCGCTGACGCCTATTCCGTATTATAGACTGGCGGTTGACTTTGCTTTACTTTAGTATGGGAAAATCGTTTTTGGCGGCAAATTACAAGCGAAGACCTCAAACCAAAAGGTCTGGGAAAATGGGTCCGCTCAGCTTGATCCGGGGGATATACAAGTCATACACCCACGGACCAATAATGAAGGACAAAACAGAGGCTCGTATTTATGAACCTGACACGAGACTTACTATCACAATCAGTGCTGCCGTTTGTTAATTTTCGAGCGAAGCGAAAACGCACTAAAAGTGAAGTGTTTCGGAGTGACTTGGGAGTAAAAGTGAAGTGATTATCGAAGCGACGGCTTTCCACCACAATTATGGGTGGTGGTATAAGTGGTGAGCAGTGCGCGCTTCCACTCGGCAATCCTGGGTTCAAGCCCTGGTCAAAGCAACATCGCAAAAAAATATAGATAAAAGGTTTTTTCTTAACAGCGGTCGTCGCTCGGCAGGCAATGGCAAACCTCCGAGTGTATTTCTGCCAGACATAAAAACAGGTCGACGGCGTAAAACTGAGTCCTCGCTGGACAAGACGCACGCTACAAATCGGAGGAGAAGCTCGGCCAAACACTAACATATGTGTAAGTGCCAATCTATTATTATTATTATTTGATCACCTACTTGGTTTATCGATTATCTTTTTTATCATAATAAAAGTAATCTTTAACCCTTTTTATTAACCGACTTCCAAAAAAGGAGGAGGTCATCAGTCGTCGGAATATTATTTTTTTTTTTTCTTTTATGTATGTTACCGCATAACTTTGGACCACGTCAACCGATTTTCTTTGATTTTTTTTGCTAAAAATTACTTGTTTTTGAATTTATTGTGTTCCTGTGTAAATGCCGGATCTTGAGTCACAATGTCTCAAACGTTGAGGAAAGAAAATAAAAAATTACAGTTCACTGATGATATAAACACTAAGCTTATAATGCTCGATTTTCAATTCACAGCAACAATGTCATCACCAGGGAACGGATTTTTAAGACCTGAAAACCTATAAAAAAGGCAAAATAAAACAAGAAAATAGGCTGGAAAAGGCAAAATAAAATAGCGAAAAAGGCAGGAAAAGGCACTAAAAAAGACAGAAAATATGAAGAACAATCAAAAAATACATTTATTTTAGAAATGTTTATATTAAAAGTAAAAAGAGAAAAACTATGAACTAGTTTCATTATATGAAAATATTTGTACTTTGAATCTTTGACTATTTTATCCTTTCGAGTTTCTAACTAATAAAACTTTAATCTGTATAGTTGTAGTAACATTGAACCACAAGATGCATTTTGAAGTTTTCATTCGATTTTCGCGAAGAAAACCTTGAATGTACTAAATGTGCGCTCGACGTAAGTTGATACAAGTGGAGCCCAATTTAAATATGGAACGTTTGAAACGTTCATATTATCAGGAATAAGGGCGTTTTCCTCGCCCTTTACCCTTAACGCTTCTATAAGCCGCATGGGCATGAGTATATTTTTTAATCTAAAAAAAAAAAAATTGTAAATGCTCTAATCACTTTTTTAAAGGTAGAAAAGGCAAAAAACGGCAAAAATCTTAAAAAACGGCAAATATCTTAAAAAAGTGCAAAAAAAGGCAACATCAAATGTGTATATATGGAATCAGTGAAAGCTAAATCGTGGACATTCTTAATCGAATATACTCTATCTCTTTAGCAGAAAAAAGGCAATTTCCATAAAATCCATTCCCTGGTCATCACCTATCTTACCACCAGGTGCACTTAAATGTTTTCCTCACAGTATAGTTTCCTTTTTGCTGTATAATTAAAGATGTATGAAACCTAAAATATAATGGTTGTTTTCATCAAATATTTACTAAATAATATGATACTTTATCCTCCTATTCATTTCTTCTTCTTCCAAATAACCGATGCCAGATCGGAGATTTAATTTATTAGACGTATTTTTAGTAGCTTTTTGCGTAAAGTGAAGTGAAAAACTTCAATTGAAGTGACGGCGGCAGCACTGATCGCATTGGATATATAAATTTCAGTATGCTACAAAGCTAGATATGCAACAGATTAAACTTGGAAATGGGTTTGAAAGGCGCCTTTATATGTCATTATCCTTTCAGGCAGCCAAGCAACATAAAAGCTCCTATTTTTTTTATTGATGTAATTTTTCCANAAGTGACGGCGGCAGCACTGATCGCATTGGATATATAAATTTCAGTATGCTACAAAGCTAGATATGCAACAGATTAAACTTGGAAATGGGTTTGAAAGGCGCCTTTACATGTCATTATCCTTTCAGGCAGCCAAGCAACATAAAAGCTCGTATTTTTTTATTGATGTAATTTTTCCTTAGACGTTTTCTTTTTGTAACAAATGCTTTAGCAAAAAATTGCAAACCCTATTTATTTTAATAACGGTAACAAATAAAAAGTTTAGAAGCAAAATTTTTGCTGGACCTTCATATTCAGCTTTCTCAAAAATATCTTATTTCCTTGTAAGAAGTTGTTTTTCTTGAGTTTTGGAAAACGAATTCTGTCTTTACCCGCATGCCACTTTTACAAACTGCAGCAAATAAATATGTACATATGTATGTATGTACATATATCACCACTGCTCAAATAAAANACGAATTCTGTCTTTACCCGCATGCCACTTTTACAAACTGCAGCAAATAATTATGTACATATGTATGTATGTATATCACCACTGCTCAAATAAAGTAGTAAGTTTCTTTTTAAAATACCTGGCACCTACTTTGTAACTGTGCACTCCCAGCATCAGTTTAGTTTCCATCACATGTAAACCTATGCAAACAATAGTAACTCCGTCACCGTGTGATGCATTTTGCCGCAGGCTTAATTTGCGCTCTTTCAACTAATGATGAATTTTGTTTTTGCTTTCATTAATTTTAGCGCCAAGCTTTCACACGCCAGCATCCCAGCGGCGTAGGCGGCCTAATGAAGTTGCTTGTTGTGTGCAACGTTAATTTTATAAAAGAAGATAAGGTATACAAAATGATACACAGCCATTGAATGACTAAAAAACAAGTACCAAATGGCGCTGAAAGGGGTGATCTTTTTTTACGTTAGTTTTTCTTCTTTTTTGATAAGGAAAGCTTTACAACTTCGTGCCAGTTTTGTACACCTATGCGCCTGAATGTTGCACAAGTCGGATTCATTTGCAGTCATGCGAATTGTGGCAAGTAAGTGATGAGCACCCTTAGAAATGGGTGCATATTTACATATGGTACAAGTATGCATACAATATATACATATGTACATACATACTAGATACGTATATACATAAGTACTTGCCTACATAGGGCATTAGTTGCATGCAAACTTCTTCCTCATTCAAGGGTTTTGATGAATTGCTTGCCTGATTTCTACCGCGAATTTTCCACTTTATTGGACTACTTTTAATTTTATTTTTTCAAATTGCATCTTTAGTTTTTATACCCGAGCGCACTTGTGCACAAGGGTAGATTAATTTTGTTCACATAACGGTTGTTCGTAACAGCCAAAGCCATGTCTGTCTGTCTGTCTGTCCGCCCGTCTGTCCGTCTCTCCGTTCGTCCGTGTACACGAGCAAAAATTGAGATATCTCAACCAAATTTGGTAAATATGTAGGTTTTCATTTATCCAAGGTTNTCCGTGTACACGATAACTCGAGTAAAAATTGAGATATCTCAACCAAATTTCGTATGCAGGTTTCCATTTATCCAAGGTAGGTTGGTATTGAAAATTCCCGAATTCGGACTACAACCACGCCCACTCCCCATATAACGGTAATTTCCAGAAATACGAAAACTGCGATATTTTTTTATTAACTACTGAAGATAATCCACTCAAGATTGATATTTACAATAAATTTCAGACGAAAAATAAGAACATTATAATTTTTGGAAAATGGGCGTAGCCACGCTCACTTATGGTAACATGTGTATATATTGGTAACCGCTGTACCAATTTGACGCTTGACACAGTGTTGGCCTTGGTACAACATACCAAGTGGCCGAAAGTTTTTAAAATTGGACAATAACCACGCCCACATCCCATATAACGGTAATTTAGAGAAATACGAAATCTTCGATAAATCAGTAAATATTAAAGCTAATTTATTCAAAATTTTTTACTAAGAAATACGTTTATGATAAAACTTTGGAAAATGGGCGTGGCACCGCCCACTTATTATCACAAACATATATGTATCTCGGTAAGCGTCTACCAATTTGTACCAAACTCGGTATGGTTATTGTGCTTGCCACATAAAAGCAAAACGTCTGCTTACGGCCGCTTTTCATATAACGGTAAATTTTAGAAATTCTTTAAACTTCAAAATTTCGAAATTTAAGGGCGCTAATTTACCCAAAACTGATACACCGCTTACCCAGTAGCGGTAGCTTTCGGAAAGGTGAAAAGCAAATATCTAATACTGTATTGCCGGGTATTTAATCTTCGGCTCCGCCCGAACTTAGACTTTCTTACTTGTTTTCCATGTTTTTGGCCTATGTGCGCTCTTATTCGAAACCTAAATGTTTTGGTACCGAGTATAGAGAGTACCGAATATCCATCAATACTTAAACTTATTGACTCAGCGCATCACTTTCAAGTATACTGAAGATTTTTTTTTGCCTTCTTGTTAGTCGCTGTTTTCACATATGCAAGTATTCGTAAGTTGGTGTTCGTTTTTTTCGCTGTCTTCCTATTCGTCTTCGGAATGTGTCTGGATTCGTATTCGCCGCAATATTGTTCTTCGTATGCATCTTCGTATTTCGTATTTGCCTTTATCTTCGCATCGTTGTCATATCCATTTATCTTCGTATTAGCCTTCCCATTTACCTCGGCATTTGTTTCAACTGCTGCCTTCGTATTTGTCTTTAGATCGTATTCGGATCCTCCATGATTTTAGTCTTAGTATTTCGCTTGGTATTCGTCGTCGTGTTGCTCTTCGTATTTATCTTCGTCGTGGTCTTCGTATTCATCTCCATATTCGTCTTGACATTCGGTTTAGTGTTGTCTTTGTGTTCATCTTCGAAATCATCTTCGAATTCTTCTTCATATTCCTCTTCGTTTCGTCCTCGAATTCACTTGATATATGTTTGTATTCGTGTTCGTCTTTGAATTCGTACTTGTGTTCATATACGTCTTCGTATTTGGCTTTGTAGTCATCTCATTATTCGTTTTCCTATTCTTATTCTCTTTTTACTCGCCTATTTTCCCGCTCGGACGCTCTTGGTTAGTGCTGCAATAATTTTCAAAAGCATTATGTTACAAAATTTGTATTTCTATTCTTTCACTGACCGAAATTTTCATTTGGCGAAGCTCGCAGCGTTAGAAGCAAAACAAAAAACAAAAACAAGAGAGCAGTCTAACGACGCCAAAGTAGCCGCCGCGGCGTTTCAAAAGCCTGCGAGTAGGTACTTTGTTACCCCTGTTTCCCCAAACGACACGGGCAAAAGCAATTTGGTATGCGAAAGTGGGTCGGTTGGTCATTCAAATTTACTAGTGAAAATCTCGCGCCAATAACAATGAGTACTGCTGAAGTGGCATAGTAACGTAGAAATGCTTACACATTTACTAACTAACAAGAACAAGTAGCACTTGAAGCTTACACTGCTGCCCCAAAATTCGCTCAGGCGAAATGGCGATCAAATAAAGTCGAGTACTTGTGCACTNGGGCTACGTCAAGTCTAAAGTCTACAGAAATAAGCCAGCAACTATTCCAGCTTTGGAAGACAACATTTCCGAAGAAATTCGGGCTATTCCGGCCGAAATGCTCGAAAAAGTTGCCCAAAATTGGACTTTCCGAATGGACCACCTAAGACGCAGCCGCGGTCAACATTTAAATGAAATTATCTTCAAAAAGTAAATGTCATGGACCAATCTAACGTTTCAAAAAAAGTTATCAAGCTCTTAAAAAATCACCCGTTATATATTTTTGTTTTTCAACTGCTGCAACCCGCACAAAAAGAGAATATTTTCGCACAGCTGCGATTTCCACACTTATGCCATGCTTAGTGTGGCATTACGCTGAGTAAAAGTTCTAGCAGTTGGTTAATCCGAAAGCTGTAAGCATTCCCGCCAAAAGCAAAAAAAAATGCCTTTCCTTCCTGAGTCGATTTTCCCTACCGCTCTAGCAGCTAGCAAACTTATTAAAGCATAAGACGTCATGTTGCAAGTGGCAAGTGCGCATAAATTGCTGAATTGCTGAGTGTGGCATGCACCAGTTAGCGTGTTGCGACTGCCAGCTTTACATTAATTCTACTTACAATAAAACTAAGGCACAATTGTGCAAATATATATATATATATATATATATATTTGCACCAAATAGCGAAATACATACTTCTGTGGTACTAAGCTTGCATGCACACACTTATAAGTACTTACATATTTAGTTATACCTAGTACATACATATACATATATATAGGTATGTATATAACTCCAATTTGTTGGCACAAGCAACGAACTGTAAAATTCTCAAGCTAACAATTGTTTGCGGATTTTTCTCACGCGCTGAGTGCGCAAAAGCAAACATAATATAAAAAATAATGGAAAAACATAATCTAGAATTAAATATCAAGAAAAAATTATTATAATTGTACGCGTAGCTCAACGTAGGCGCGAAATAAGTGGTGGATTATTATAATACGTTTTACATATTTTTATTTTATTTATTTATTTATTTTTTTTTTTCAAATAACAAATTTTTGCACTCGCATGCCAAGTGGGTCGTTATTCTGTAAATTAACAAAATGTGTTATGCTATTATATGCGGTTTAAGTGCAAACTGTGAAAACGTAATATGTGTATGTTTTATAACAAATCAACAATAGATACTTGGAAAAAAAAAAAAGAAAAAATACAAATTATCTAATAATTCTTAAGCCTGCTTTAAATGCCACAGGTCAACAATAAATAAAAAAAATTTTGGTGCCAGAATATCTTTAGAGGTTTGTTATATGAGATGACTGGACAACATGGACATGGACATAGACAGATGGAGATAAAGGTTTAGGATGTCAAGGTTTTTTGAGAATTTCAGTAGTGCTTGAAGCCCAAGTGTTGTCCCGTCTGCAAGATTATTAAACTCTGGAGCTCCAACATATTTCAATCGTGTTTTTGATGCAGCAAGACCAAGCAAGGCATAAGATGTGTTCCAGGGTCTCCTTGTGCGATCGCCATTTTGTTTGCGTGCGCTTTCAACATATTATGTCCCGTTAGGACACCTATCACAGTTCCGCAGTCTCTTCATGCCAGCGATAGTATAAACCGGGTTTGTGTCTCGTTTTCTAGTCTGCGCATAACTTTGGCGATCTTAAAGGTTTTCAGCGTATTCGATTTCGTATAGTATGGGTTTTCAAACTCTGGTCTATTTCTTTACGAAGATCTTTTAAAGGTTTTGGAATATTATGCTTCTGTTTCTAGAACCAAGTGATTTCCGCTCTTTGCAATCTCATCTACAATTTCGTTACCTATAATGCCCTTGTGGCCGGGAACACTATAAATATGCCGTCGCCTGTTTGCTGCTGCCTTATTTATGGCCTGCCTGCCTCTAAGGGTATTTTTTGACGTAATTTGGTATGAGATAATAGTCTTAATTTAGGTAAATATATGTTAAATTTAGAGTTATTTCAAGTCATTGAGCAGGCTGGCTCAGCGGCATTTCCCCCTGCAAAAACCTCTGCGGGGAATGTACTGCAGTGATCAGGCAGCTTAATGGGCTTATGACGAACATTAAATTCTGAGCAGTACACTTCCGCTCCTATTCCATCATTTATTTTTGAAACGTCTGTGAAGAACTTAAATGTCTTCCGGCTAGGTTCATGCCTCTACGCCATCCGTTTTCTTCGATAGTAACCCGAAACCTGCTATCCCAATTATAGCAAGGTACTATTTGGTCTGTTGTGCCTACATGCCCTTTGGCTATTGAGATGTGGCCAGTGTTCCTTTGTTTGAACTCCCCAGTTGAAATCAGTCTCCCCGCGGACTTAGCCTCAAGGCTCTTTACTACAAGGTCGAAAGGTGATATGTTGGGATTTTTTTTTGTAGTGCAGCCGTAGGAGTTGTTTTCACAGGTCCAGTAGTACACAATAGAGAGACGCTGAACACCATCCATTGGCTTGAGATGAGTGCTACTTTCTGCCGCTGTCTATTACACCAGAGCGCTACACAGTGTGGAAATTTACGGTATTTTAAAGAATTTGAAATGGAGAGTTCAGGAAAACTAATCTCGTTGAACAAAAAAACTACTTTGACCTTTAAAATGACCTTCAAAAGTAGGGTGTTTCACTTATTTTCCTTTTCTGAACTGAAAACATTATGTAGTGAACTTTTGAAAAAGCTTTAAGTATATTTTTGTTAATTTTGAGTCAATTAGTCCATTTTCACGGTTCTAAAGTTTGCTTCAGTGCAATGTTTGACAGCTAATTCAGTCCAAAGTGGACTTGTGCATATGAAAAAAAAAATTTAAATTCGCAATAACACAGCAGCAAAATTAACCGAACATTCTACACACACACTCACATATATACGTACACATATATCTATGGTAAATTTGTATAAATAAATACTTAGTAAATGACCATTATCAAAACCAAAAAATGCAGTCATATATTTTTATTCGAATAGCCGATTAGCCAAGGTAACGCTGATTTTGTTGGGGCAAATGTTAAAGCAGTTTTTGGTAGACTTTTTTGCGCTTGTTACAAATCCGTAAGAACAAAGTTTCCATATTTTGAGAAAAATGGGGTCAACATCTAAAAAAATAGCGTTTTTTGCAATATTTAAGAAGCCCTCCACATTGCACCTCCACAGCAGTTTACAGTCCAATTTCTATAAATAAATCGATTTTCATTTCATTTCTTCATCGCGTAGAAGTTGTCTTAATGTGTTCAAATGCATTCTAAGTTAAAAAGCAGTATAGCTTCTTGGCACCAAAACCACTGTTTCCCAGTGTAATATATTTTATAAATGGTTCTTTTCTGGGTAGGGTGAGAAAATTCTTGTAGCATTTTCACGACACTAACTGCCAATGCGATCCAAAAAATATGCAAATACAGACTTACTTACTTAATGCTGCTTTAATTTCCTCACGCTTGTAGCAACAACTGAATTTATTTCAATTGTTGTTTTTTTTTCACTTTTTTTATGGGATTGGTCAAGTCATGCTTTTGATGTTGTTTCGCCTAACTTTAACTAATCGCAATTGAGGAAATATTTGTCTAGCAACAAACGAGATCAGCACTTTATTGTATTGTACAAATTCCACTCAGCTTAATGAGAAATTCTGGGGACTATTTATGTTAGTAGTTGTATGTCGACATTTCCATTATTTTCCGGTTTTTTTTTTGCTCATTACAGTACTAGGCCGTATATAACATATAAATTTTTTTAGCAACGTCCGGATATTTACCCTCTTTAGAGAAGTGTTTCTTTCTCTTTTAAAGAATGGTACAACACAGATATTTGCATTTTAGTTTCTCATATTTCGAGCTTAGCAGATTCATAAACAATATAAAAAATTATTCTTAAGTTAATAAATTTTTGTTAATTAATTATTATATTAATGTCATTCATTTCTTCAGCTTACAGATGCAGCTAAAGGAGGCATTCAAAGCTGCTGATATAAACCATAAGCCGTGATTAAATCGAACTGAAATAAAAAATTCAACGAATTGATATAAATTAGTGATACATATTTATGTATATTGAAGGATGTGCAAATATCACTAAATCAATAAAATAGCGTTCTTTGAGTGTCATAAATTTTAAAAAGTGTGTAACTAAATAAAAAGAAATTAGGTTTTGAAAAGTTCAGTGAGTGTTTTAAAAAGATAAAAGCAGAAATAAAAGTGATTTTTACCGCTAATGTAACACCAATACCCCTCAGTTTTTCTGTATGCATGTACGCACATACATACATATGAAGTAAAATCAG
>NW_016165050.1:0-29050 GCF_001687245.7 Rhagoletis zephyria | reverse complement strand
TTTTTTTTTTGTAAACCTGTGTTATTTTTCTATCGGAAAGGGTGGTCCCATACTAATTTGATTTAGATCCGATCATTTGGTCATGAAGAAATTAACGGTATAATTAAATTTTTATATGAGAATTGAAGTCGTTTTTTTTTTGCTTAAAAATTACTTGATAGTATAACTTTTTTTAAGTTTTCATTTCAATACAATTTCACGTTGGAATCTTGTACTTTATACAAAACTGAAGATAATGCATTTTCTAAGATAAGTGTGCCTCCTCTTCGACCAGATTTGCTCATATAACTGCATTGATTACTCTGCTTTTAAGGACGGAGTTAATCCATATAAACCGATTAATGCCATGGTCAGAATTGGACTTCCGTAAGTATGTTTACACCCACGCGTATTGCGGTAAATATTGAAAATTAAAAAGAAAGTAAATTCAGGAATATATGTACCTACTAGCGCTCAATCAGCGTTGTATTTCCTCGAAATGGACAGCTCGCACTACCATCTACACAAACGTAGCTTAAGCAAGATTGCACACAAACAACATTGTTACATACATAAATACTCGCACCCAAAATAATGTTGTAATGCATGCAGGTAATGTTGTTTATTACATAGCGCTGTTACGCATGCGCAATGTAGCAAACTGATCGATGGCGTTGAGGACGCGGACAGTCCAAAGCCAATCAGCAAACTACTGATCATTGCCAATTAAAAGCGCTGAGGCACAGCAGCAGCAGGAAACACTACTGGCTAAAAAGTATAAGCAGGCACTAATTGATTACTCCATGATGCGAAAGCACATTGCCGCGGCAACAATAATTCAAGCAACAACAAAACGTGCAAAAATCGACAACATCGGGCTTACGGAATACAAGGCAAGCAAGCATTCACTGCAAACACTTTTACTTCACACATTCTGGAATAGCTTCATGGCTTCATTGGCACTTGACAGTACCATTTCAAGAAATGATAAAATATTTTTATTTTTAATTTTTTTATTTTTTGTTTGTTTTATTTTTAACCACAAAAGCATTCGCTTTTGTTAACATTTTGCTTTAATTTACTACTTCGCGGAAGCTATGCTACATTTGTTAGCAGAAGTGCAGCAAATACAACAATAACAACAAAAGCTACCCGCATATCAGACAGCATCGTGCGAAAGCATACACCTGTCCGGCACATACATACTTACGAGCATACAAATGCATGCGCCCACCTAACCCCCCCCCAACTCGTCGTCCGCTGCCGTTCACGACTCACTGCTGCCGGCCAACCATGACTAGCCGCACACTTAAATAGTGCAAAACTAAATATGGTATTATTGCTACTTCGTCTGCTGGCGCATCTAACAGCCGCAATGCATCTTGAATATTTAATGTTTCGAGTGCGCGAGTTGTCACACTGCGGTCGCAACTTCCTCCAGCCTTCTCTAGCCATTAGCTAGCAATGATTTTGGTCTGATTTGCTTCCAGGCTATCGTTGGCGAGCAAGTAAGCAAGTAAGCAGGCAGGCAAGCAGGCAGGCAACACATCGTCAACACCATTTCAAATGCTAGCGCATGCGTGGTTGTGGAGCACAAAAATGGCCGTAAATATGCAGCACTAAAATTGTTTTCTATTTTAATTTTTTATTTATTTATTTCTCTTCTTTAGTACTCGTATGGCTCTATGCACGTATTAATGGCCGTATGCGCATGCGCAAACAATTTTCCACAATGCTTTGAGGTTAATTAAGAAAGCCAGATTCTTAGCTGTAATTGCATTGCGAAAATGACTGCAAGTGAAGGAGTGTGAAACGGTGGAAATTCTTTGCAACTTTCACACAATTTCTGAAGTATTTGTTTAATTAAATATCATAACTTCGTGGGAACAAAAAATTTACTAACGGTGCAAAGCGATAAGAGAGTTTGGTTGAAGGCTCGCAAGATGGTAGCCATAATGTGGGCACGTGGTATGATAACAGCAATGAATATGAATACGAGTACCAGCACTACTACGAATGCGAATACCAATATGAAAACGAATACAAATATGAAAACAAATACCAATATGAATACTAATACATATGTACCAATATGAAAACGAGTATGAATTCTAATCTGGCAATACTAATCTGCCAATAAGAATCATTATAAAACTTAGCCCTCACACAGTTTACTTAGGCAATCATGAAATCATTTATAGGTGTGATAGAAACCCTGAGAAATAACAAGACCTTTATTTGAATATTTTACGAGCCAATACGCGGTGTGCATATCTGCGCCTGGAAAGTATTTTTTTATTGTGTTGTTAGTCCCTCTCACTACATCCAAAAGTTGTGATGACAAACTATCAATCGTGGAGACCATCGATAGTGGGCGATAGGTTGCCACCACTACCCAAAATTCTTAGTTAATATTGGGAGTATTTTTTGGAAGATAAATATACGGTCTTAGAAAATTTTTTTTCCCGCACGGTATCAAAAATGAGAAATATTGAATTAACACACCTTTGAAGAGTGTACATATGATTTGGTAACTGACATAACTTCGATGGGTCCGTGGTAGTTATTTCACACTTAATTTCCACGCAGAAAACGCATAGCTCCCATGGAAGTCAATTCATTGAAAATCTCATTGCTGTTACATAAGTACGTCATGGCTTAACTTGTTATCAATTTAATTTAAATTTTCAAACAGGTGGCAACCCTGTAATATTTCATATATCTTATCAATTTAATTATATGAAAAATTTCAAACAGGTGGCAAACCTCCTAAAAAATATTTCCATCTGTGGGGCTTCCTAAACGTCTTTAGTTTGATACCAATAATGTAATATATAGTTTATTTTATCAAATTAGTTAAATACAATTTTTCAAGAAGCTGGCAACCCAATTCAAAAATATTTTCTGCTGTAAGCTTTCTTAAACCTCTTTCTTTTGAAATAAACTTCTTGAATGCTTTTGTTCAAGTAAAGAAGATGCCACCCTCAAATATATGGGTGTTATACTTGATGACAAGCTCTCATTGGATCCGTACTTAAATAAAACTATTAAAAAGTATATTTTACTATCACATTAGTCCTTAACAGGCAAATTGGATGTTCGAAGTTGTTTCAAAACCTATTCTAACATACTATGAGGTTCGTCCGGTGAAAGAAAACAGATATGAAGTTCACACCAGTTAATCTATGTAGATTTTCCAGATATAGAAATACGAAAAATACGTATTGTTAAACTCTGCATCGGATATACATTATACACCCAAAAATATTGGTTGAATTACCTAAAACCATTCAAAACTCACATGCATGACAGCCATCAGGCGACTGGACTTGATTTATTACATGAAATGGGTGTGCTAAAAATGTATTCCGGATTTTCTCGATCGAATCTAACTACATATGTAACTACCAAGTACAAATTAAACTGCTTCTAATTAGCTGGACGGTAATTAATTGAGTGAACACAAATACAGCAAATGCTCCGACAAGTCGCCACATTTTTATCGCCACTTGAAACGGAGCATTTAATCACAACCATACTATGAGTTGAAGCAACTGGTTTAAAAAAGATACTTGCTATGCTATGCTGGCACTTGATGTTAGCTTGTTCACTTAGAAAAAAAAAATGAATTTTTAATTGAATTTTTTTTTTTAGGTAATACTAATACCAGACCGTAAGTACAAAATAATCCTAATAAAAAGCCGCATATTGGTAAATGATTGTATACTGGTATGAAAATTAAGGTGGTACAAAAATGCGTGTAGAAAAAGTAAAGTCGGAATTTTAATGCTCTCACCCCCTAGAATTGTTCTATTTCGAAAAAAATTATACCCATGTTCTTTTTATTTTGAAATCTGGAAATATTTATAGGTCGCTCAAAGCGTTCACAGTTTTCCATATACTATTTTATGTGGGAAAGCACAAGTTTTTGTAAAAATCATTTAGAATTCTTGAAAATCAATATTTTTCGATCGCAAAACTTCGCTTCTCTTCAGGAGGCAGCCAATAATATTTTTTTATTATACCATTTTTTAATACAATCGATTTTTTATGGGTCACCCAATTGCATTTTTTGAGATTGTTAGGGATCCTATAAAGAAAAGGTGGTACATACTAAAAAAAGGGTTAAATAAACAAATAGGTATTGTTACTGGAAGCCTCCTGAAGAGAAACAAATTTATCCGATCGAAAAGTATTGATTTTCAAGAATGTTATACCCTTTCTACTAAAACTGGTTTTTTCCCCATATAAAATTCAAGGAAAACTTTGAGCGCTTTGAGCGACCTAAAAATATTTTTTGATTTCAAAATAAAAAACCAAGTGTATAATTTTTTTTGATATAGAACAATCCAAGGAGCTGAGAGCATTCATATTCCGACTTTATTATTATTATTTTTTTTTACCACCCTAATGTACACATATAGTACTTATTATGTACGCATACAGTTGAGTTCATATTAATAGGATACATATGTATATTTTTTAGCCCAACAGGTTCTACACTCAGGAAGATACTCTGAAGTGCACCTCGAGTCGACTTGGGATGCCTGATATGATTCAACGGGGCTGAATTATAAGCTGATACACCTGAACTGTTAAGGTTCGGGGACACACCAGCGTCATTTAGCCTAACCTAACCTAACAAGTAACAAACACGATCAAAATGCGCGCAAATGTACCGGTGTAAATAAAAAAAAGACCTGCCACACTGTTGCATAGTCAGTGGTAATAGCTTTGGACAACATCACTGCACACTTGCACTTTACCTGTAGTGTTAATTAGCTGAGTTGCGAATAGCTGCATTTGCGCATGCGCAGTGTTGCACTGCAAAGTCTTTTATCCAGTTAAAGGTGAGGTGGATAAATTGGAGATTTGGAATGGGAAGTGTGACTCTTTTGCTTTGAAGTTGGTGCGTCTTCTTCTTGGTTTTCTTTATATCGCAATTTATTTGGGTTTTTTTATTTGTTTTACATTGTTCATACACTATACAGCTTTCTGCTGGTTAAAATATTTCTTTGATATGCTTTTGCTCCATCATTTTCATTTCTATAAATCGTCTGATTTGTTGCAGTCAAAGCCTTTATATACATACATATGTATCTACATTAAGGTGGGAATTTTTTTGTACTATTCGGGTATGGCAATGTGTAAAAAATTATGTTTCTTATATTTTTTTAGCGTTTTAATTGAAGTAAACAATTTTCGAGAACAAGAAAAATATAAGGTTTTTTGTTTCTATTAAAACTTAAGAAAATTTAAAAAATTTTCAATGTTACGCCCTTTGGCGGAGTTTTTTTTTGCAAAGTCCAGAAATGAACCCCCGGAAAAATAACAATTTTCGCAATTTGGCAAGCTCGTATTTGATTTTGGGCCCATAGCTTCTTCGGCAAATTCTGTTATAATACTCCCATACCCTAACCTTATAGCCGAAAAAATCTCCCCATATAAATTGACCCGCCCTAATGTGCGCTGTATGTACAAATAAAAAGCCAAAGGATCCAAACTGGTTTGCCCTTCTAAACACTTGCAACAAATGCCTGTACCATACACACATACATACTACTTAGTTGTTGTTGTGGTTATTTAAGTTAGCTTAAAAAATACCTGTTGGCCACCTCGAATGATTGATTGCAATTCAATGCTGCAGATACACACAAGCACACACACACACACTTGGACATGTTTTTTCTTCAGCAAAAATTGCATTGCATTTACCGCCTTTCTTTGCTTGGGTTGTGCTGCTGCCTGCCACTGGCTGCTGCTATTGCCGCTGCTGGCGTCTTTGAAAAGTGGTTATACCAGCAGCTACCACCGCTGTGCTCTTGGCGCATTTTAATTGTTATACAACAAAACGCGCTGAGCCTTAAGTGACTGTTGACATGATTGTCGGTGGTTTCGTGTTAATTACGTCTGTCGTCGTTTAGCGTTTATTAATAAATTTTTTACTACATTTACATTTTGTTTTTGTAAAGTACTCGCTGTGCGCGCACAATCAACAAAACGCCAGTATTATGAATGGTTGTCATATTTCGCAATTAACTATGCAGTTAAAAAAAAAATGTGCATGCGCATGCGTAACCACGCAGTATGTAGACGCCAGCGTCGTCTAGTCACTTGGTGGCTATGCGCGACACTTGGGTTGTTGCAAGCGGCACGCCGCGTTTGTTTAAATGCACTGCGTAAAATAGGGTGCTTCAAAAATACAAAAGGTGAAAAAAGTTTAAAATGTGCTTTTTTTGTTAAAAAAAATATTTAGAAGTTTTCCATGTATTTTGTATAGGGAAGAAACACCTTTTCGAAGAAATGATATAGAATGCTGGAAAATCAATATCTTTCGGTCGGAAAACTCTGTTTCGCTTCAAGAGACTTCCAGAAATAATATCCAATTGCTTATTTTACCTTTGTTTTATGGATCCCCGCCATTGCGTTTTTTGGGGATGTTGGTAGACCTATAAAAAAATAGTTAATACCAAAAAAGGTTTAAATAAACAATTGCGCATTTTTATTGCAAGTCTCCAGAAGAGCAACGGAGTTCTCCGAACGAAAAATATTGAATTGGAATATTGTTACCATTTCTATGTAAAAGTATTTTTCCCCATATGAAATACATGGAAAACTTCAATGGCTTTTAGACATTTCTAAATGGTTATTTTAACAAAAAAATACGTGAGTTTTTTCTTCCATTTAGAAAAATACTTGGGGATGAGCGCTTAAAATTTTAAACTTTTTTTTTGCGCCACTCTAATGTACAATCTTTGGCGGTTTTTTTGATAGAGTATTGTAGTTTACTTTTGTTGTTGTTGTTTTTGCCATAACTAGTCGTACGGTGCATTATTAATAGCACAGCGCTTTCGTTATTAAATTATGAATTTGATTTATGTGCAGTTAATTGTTTGCGCAAAATGAATTTAAATGGAAACGCGTTCGCGCATGACAATCCAGCCTAAGCTGCGAGAGAGAGCACTTTTAACCAGTCTTATTGTGTATCACATTTTCATATAAGCATAGATTTTATTCTGAATATAGTAGTGGTCAATAAAATATTTTGATCTTAAAAATTCTCCAATGAAATGGAGAGTTCCGTTAATGTTTTGAGATGTGTGGTACCTGAGTGGCTGAGGGGGCAATTAAAAGATAAAAAAAAAATTAAATAACTCTGGCTATGTCGCTGGTTTAACTCCAATGATCGCAATCACTGAGCGAGGTTTAGTAAAGGTAGTTGCCTCTCAACGAATGGCGTTTATTGCTTGTCTGTAGACGATCGATATTTGTATGCCTGAATCTCGTAATCGAGTTTATAGAAATGGCGTGAATAGGATGTGGCTTTCTGAGCATTGACGACTCACTGTAGTATGTGTGTATGTAGGTGATGTTTAAGCGACAACAAAAGGCATTCCGTTGCAGCCAGGAGTGCGGTGTTTCTTTGACTTTGCCCCAAGTGCTGCCAACGATCGGGCTAAAATACCTCTCCCTCTGGTCTAACGTTTCATGGACATAATGGCGGAGTGGGACCAGGGGAGGGGAATCCTGTGCCATCATCTTCTAAAAACTGGTCAGACGATCGACGGGACGATTGCAGAAAAACGGCCAGAATGGGCAACCCAGACATGAGTCATTGATCTTCCACCTAGACATATCGCACAAGTGGACCGATGGTATGGGATAGGAAGTCCTAACGTCCTCCCCTCAAAACCCGGAACTTGTAGCATCAGACTACCATTAGTTCCGGTCGATGCAGTTGAAGATATCAAAAATAAGCTTGACGAGCCGTTTTATTAACTCGGAATCCATGCATTGGCAAAAAAAGTGGGGAATAGTCATTGCTAAAGATGTCAAATACTTACAATAAAATATATTGTACCAATATACTGTACTGGACGAAAGCCATTACCATTTACCAGAGTCGCCTGGGAAAATTTTGAGAGATGTTGTGCCTAATCTTTGTTCCCAATTAAAGCACGGTGCCATATAATCTATGCTACCTGTGCTTCTCGCCCCAATTGTGCTGTGCCCAAAGGCTCTGTAACTGAATTTTCCTGTAGCCGTTAATTTACCTGTGGATTTACCAGCACTTCCTTCACGATTAGGTCAATGTGCGGTAAACGGGGGATTCTTTCTAGAGCACCCGGGGTGTGTTTGGTTACCCTAGCGTCGTTCCACTCTGTTCTTATTTTCATGTGGTCTAAAAGATTTGGAATCCTTCTTTAAAGTTAGCTCTTAAGGACTAACTATTTCTATAAGTTAATTAATGAAGTAAATAAATACATATATCTGTATGTATATATATACATTAGACTGCGTCGACAAAAAAAATTGCGGTTTTTCCGCCGAGATTACAAAATTTACTATATTTTAGGATGTCCACCAAAATATTTCGGAAAAGTTTTAAGATTTAAGCGATTCAAATCGGTCCGAAAATACCTCCAAAAATGGAGTTTTTTATGAATAAAAATTATTTTTTGAAGAATTTTTGAAAAAATCCCTCAGATGGCAAAACAGATTAGGCTTAAAAAATCAGCTTAAAAATATTTAAAAATCTTTTCAACGGAATCGTAATAATGAGTTTTTTGATGCTGTTTTTTTTTTACTTTTTTCAAAAATTGATTTACGAAAAACTTAAATAACTGGGGCAAAACTATTCTGATTTAGACTTATGGGATCTCGGTAAAAAGGTATTTTCCCAATATTTTTATTTATGTGCAAAAAAACCATTCGTGACCCAATTTTTTATTTTATTTTATTTTTTCAAATACCAACACATCTTAATTCAACTTTTGAATGATGTTCGTTCATACTACCTTTCTCTTTCATCCTTTGAATAAGCTTATTAGCAAAGAAATAAAAAGGGTGAGAAAATACCTTTCCAATGATACCTCACAAGTCTAAATCGGAAGAGTTTAGGTTCGGTTATTCAAGTTTTTCTTATACCAATCTCAGAAAAAAGTTAAAAAAAACGGCATCAAAAATCTAATTACGATTCCGTTCAAATTTTTTTTTTTTTATTTTTTTTATATTTTTATGTAAATTTTTGAGCTTAAATCTTTTTGTCATTTGAGGGATTTTTTCAAAAAACATCTTTAAGAAACTATTTTCATTCACAAAAAACTCCATTTTTTGGAGGTATTTTCAAATCGGTCCAGCTCGCTTAAATTTTAATATTTTTCCGAAATATTTTGGTGGACGTCTTAAAATATAATAGATTTTATAATTCCAATGGAAAAACAGTACCGATTTTTTTTTTTGGTATGGGGAGTGATGCAGTCTAATATACATATTTGTACATAGTACTCGTCACCTCAAATATTTATCCAGCTATTTGCTTATACAGATTTGGCAAAACATAAACATCCATAAGTACAAATATCCACCGAACTCCGTATTCATTTGAATAGTTGACCTTTGACTATTTTCGCATCTACAAAATATTTTAAAGACTTTGATTTTCCTGCACAGATACAGATATGAAATACTAACACTCACATTCTAACTAACTTTAACGTCTAAAATAATAGTGACGTTATATTTAATTAATTTAAAGCAAGAAGTATTGAAGTAGAACGCTTAAACATACCAGAATGATTTAATAACATGAAGAAATGTAAAATTTTCAAGTCTAAGAGATTTGCATAAATTGAATCAACATCGATTTTGGATGCAATAAAACTAGTCTACATCACCGCAAGGAGTGGGGCGTATACGTAACGGAAGGTATACCCTCATACTTTACTACGTTTCGTGAACGCATGCATACATAAATATGTAGTATGTACGAGTATGTTTATACATACAACGTACAGTATTGGCTAATGCAATGGGATCACCATTTCAAAGTGATATTGTTTGCCACTCATGTTTATTTATTTATTTTTAGAAATTTTCAATTAAAATACAGTTTATTCTCTAACGAAACCCATATCAAATCCAAGTTTAAAACTTTGTAGAAAACTATAAAAAAAATTCAACAATTTTTCAAACTTTCTCCTCAGAAGTGTTAGAAGTGTTTTTTTGAGTACACAGTTTTGTGGCCCATTCAATTTAAGTTAGACAATGTACAAGTTTCAAGTGGCTAAAGATTACCGTTGATTTTTTAGAATTTTTTTCGCCGAAGGTGTTGCGAGTTACTTCCATACAAAAATCGAGTGTGTTTATTCGTTACAGGAAGCAAATGGGACAAAAAAAAATTATACTAAAATCAACGATGATTTATTCTGAGAAAAAAGTTTGAAATTTGCATTTTTCTGTAGTCTTTTATAAAGTTTAAAACATGGGTTTATATGGGTTATATGGGTTAGAGAGTGAACTGTACTTTAGTTGAAAATTCTTAAAGGCGAATAATTAATTATAATTGACAATACTGTATATATTTACGCAGACGTAATATTTGATATGCAAATACACACATCACTGAGCGCTAAGTATAGAATTTATTTAGTGTTGGGAAGTATCGAGTACTTTTGAGGATCGAGTTCTTTAGTATCGATACTTTTAAGGTTCGGGTACTTTTGAGAGTACTGAGTACTTTCTTAAATATAGACATATTGGTAACATTTCAATGTATAGTGTAGAAATTTCACAAGCTGGCAGCACCTTATTTAAATTAAATTATTAATCCCAAATTACAAATGAATGGCTAACTTTACGAGGTAGAAGTATTGCACTTGAAAATTATTGAAACTTCAAACTAGTACAGTCATTTCTGAATACCGGCAAATATAAATAAAACTTATCAGATACGTACTTTTAAGTATCCATTCGACACTTAATACTGAGTACATACTTTGAGTCGATCCTGATTACATGTAGCAAAGTGATGATAGAAACAGAGAATTTTTTAGTACCGAGTACTTTCGAGTTCTTTTGTGAATACTGAGTTTTTTCGAGCTCTTTTGTGAGTACTAAGCAGTTTGGAGTACTCAGAATCGATACTTTTAAAAATCGGGTGCTGTCGATCCCTTTGAAAATCGAGTACTCACTACTTTTGGTATCGATACTGCGCAACACTAGTTTTAATTGACTATTTAACGCATAAATTACCTACGCATCCTGCTTATTCGGATTTGTGCGCCAACTGGCTTCATGTTTAGCAAAGATTTTATAATACAAGTAAAATGCTTTAAGCGCAATATCTACTTGTACTTATCATAGTTTCATCAAAGTAGGTTTTCACAACTTTAAATAAACCAAGAGTACGTACATACTTTATATAAGCAATCACGTGGCCAAATGATTTTCGGCTAACACTTTGTTAGCTTCAGTTAATTTTCAAGAATTTATGAACTATTACGCAAAGTGTTTTACAGTGCATTGAATGGTTTCCATGTGGAAATTTGAAACATTCATTGTTACTACACGTAGCGAAAGTTCACTACTTCCAGGGATTTTCGTTAGGGGATATTGGCTGTAAGATAAAAGGGAGTTTTTACTGAATATAGAATGTTCTCCAAAGTTAGAAAAAAGCGTAATTATTTTTTTTTCACTCAATGCTTATTAGTTTGAGGTTTCTTTTTTTGGCCACATGGCGGCTCGTGTAGAAGTTGGTATGCCACATATTTGTTAATTTTTAGAAAACATTTCATTTTACGAATTACTTTTTATATATAATGATGCTTTTTTATATCTTAATACCCGCACATGGAAAATTTAAAAAAAAGTTTACCGAATTGCCTTTGTTTTTTTCACAAGCTGCGGTTAAAATCCGAACAGCTTTTATGTTGCTAAAACAAACTTAAAATACCAACTAATTCTCCGCCTCTTTTCAAGAAAATAGGTTAGTTGTTTAGATTTATTTCTAAACCAATTTAAAGACGTAAACTGGGCTTAATTAGCAAATTTAACATTTTTGTTAGAGTTAGTAGTTAGTTAAGCATTTATTACACACTTGCGATCAGCTGATTAGGTTAAATGACATTTTGACCAGTTTTGGCTATTTTTTCTTGTTTACTTAATTTTTATTAATTTTTTATGAAAGTCTAGGAATTTATATAACCAGCCCCATATAAATCCGCATCTCAATCTTTATACAAAAATCATAAACTTTACCGATTACACTCATAAATTTAAAACTGTTTATTCAGAATTTTTAGTTAAGCTAAAAAATTATTAAAACACGATTTTCTAGCTTCTTGAAACTTGCACTTGATCCTAAAAAAAACCTAGTGGGATATAAAACTGCATCTTAACATTCTTCTTTTTTCTTTCTTGGCTAAAAAAAAAATCATAATTTAACCGTTAAAAAATTACATCTATTTTTCTGCTCAAATTTAACCGCTTTATGATTTTTTATTTTTTAGAGAAACTTTTATTCGTTTTTTTTTTATTATTTTTATATTCTTCGATCATATTACGAGCCGTTATTTGTAGATTATCTTTTTTATCGTAAAGAACTTAAATGGGTCATAAAAACGTAGTCTCCGTCATAACGGTTTAAAATTATCAAAAAATAAATAAAATAAAAAATAACGACCAGATATGTTTGATCGAAAAAATAATCACAAAATAACGAATAAATTTTATCGAAAAAAATAAAAATCCAAATTTAACAATTATTCTTGAACGGAAAATTAAAAATTAAAAAAATAACGATTTTGCAATGATCCAAAAACAAAACTCTGATATATAACGGTTATTTTCGGCCCCTGCTTTAAAATTGTTTTAATTTGGCTCAATACATTTCTTCTAAAATAAAGAAATTTACGCTTGTATTTTAACTTTGAATTGAATTTAACTTCAGTGATCATTTGGTAAAATTATTAGAATCTATTTTTTTATTTAGAGCAAATATACTGTTCAGATCGCTAAAATTACACAAAAAACTCCGAGATTAATTTTGGGTCGTAGATTACGGATCTGTACAACGTTTCTACAGACCAGGTTATTTTCCAAAGATATTTTTATTCTAAGTTTGCATTGTGAATGAAAATTCAAAGTTCAACATGCTACATGGAAAATGTTACTCATGTCATACCTACTCCATGTAAGAGTATGTACAAGTATAGCCATATACATACATGGCGTATGAGTAACATTCTTCCTGCTCGTTTCATGCAAAAAAATCATTTCATTTGATCATTCACAACTTTTTTACTTATTTATTCATTGGTTTTCTTCGTTTTTGTATCAGAACAGGCTTTAATACAAATGAAAATAATTTACAATAAATCTGTTTATTTTTTTAATTTTTTGCCTGTTAATATTTGATTTTGTCTCCATGTATCCACGTTTTTTTTTTTGTGTGTCATTTCAAAACTGGCGATTTTCCCTCGGGAAAACTAGGGATTTTTATTTGTATGCGTGGAGACTTTTCAAAAAAGTATATAACAATACTGGATACTTGTATTTCACATATTTCTATTAATATGTCTGTATGTATGTATATCTGCGCATGAATAAATTCACATAAGAGTTAAATTCTAAAACTCAATTTAATTTTATAAAACAAAATTTTAAATTAATTTCATTAAAACATATACAAACGTACATACAAGCATTTGTACAAAGTTGTGGCGGCGTAGAACAAGGTTTCTTAAAATTTGACTACATATTAGCTATGTATAAACCCTAAAATGGCGCAAGTATTTAAATTTATTTTCTAAAGTTTATTCATGCCCCCCTCGTGTAGTCACTTTTCGTAGTAATCTTATTTTACAACTACTCTGTACATACTATGTATGTGTGTAAATTTATTAGCATCAAGTTGCATACCAAATCAACGCTCACACCTTGAAGTACAGATCCACAGAGCACTGCAAATTGTTATTGAATTTAATATACACAGCCAAGTGCTGTCTGTGTCTTTTGTGGTTTCGCATCACATAAACAGAGCAAAACAAAATAAAAAAATATGCAAAACAATTTTACTAACTTTTCTCCCATTGCAGCTGAAGTTCTTTTGCTATATCTCGTATCTGCGATAAACGCACTACCACACTTTGTACAGCTTTGTTGTTGCTTACAATGTTTAACTAGCAATTTCAGGTAGTGAACAAGCACAATTTTGTTGTGTATATTTAGTAGTAGTTATTTTTTTTTTTTTTAGAATAGTTTTACTGCAAACAAAGAGAGCGTAACACAGAAGGTTAACATCATGATACGTGTACTTTTAGTGTCACAGTGCCACAGGGTGTCTGGACATGACGCTGGAAGTACGAGTACATTGTATTTATATACATATGTATGTAGTAGGTTGTATGCGCACTTGAGTCAGTAAATTGTTTCATTTTGTTCTTGTACTTTGCATTGGTATACATGAACCTTCTGTGCTGCTGTTTTTATTTACATTGCAACACATTTACAAATGCACAAAATTACAAGTTAAACGCATTTTGTAGTCATGGACAAGTTGTCCTTGCGTCGAAAGCCAGGACACACCTACTGTGGTGAGCTTTGTACTTTTCTGGTTTTTGTTTTGTTGTTCGTAATTTTATTTTCTGCTTTTCCTATAGTTTTATTTTTTTTTTCGTAAAAAATACAGAAGTGTGTGCATGCATTTTCATCTTTATTTTGGGAATTACTTGCCATTCTCAACCGACAACGGGCTCACAATGCCATCATCCTCTCCAAAGCTTTTTCCTGTGGCTTTATTTTTTTAACTTGAAAACTCATTTTTACACTAGAATTAAAATGGTGGACAATTTCAAATATGGAAACATACACAAAATCTCTACATACTTATATATACAGTCAACGTCAGAAATATGAATACCCTGACGTTTTGACAATTTTCTTCTTTTATATTTTCCATACCAATTTTTTTTTTATTTTGTTATAAAAATATAATTCATTCTACAGCAAAGACCATTAAAACCGATTTTTTCAATTTCATATAGAACTCGGGAAAATTCTAGAAATACCAAAAAATTTAAAATAAAAAAAAGCTAAATTTAGCCTCAAAAGCACCAAAATGGCAACACTGATCAATACGCAAGCACGTACTTATATGTATGCGGGAAGCTGTTTTAACTTAAGCTTTATTTTATGTTCACTCACACCATTTTTACTACTGTTTTGAGAGTGTTGTAAAATCGTCTATGTGTGCATATAACTAATGCATGTATGTACATGCATACGTACATTCATACATACATACATTGTTCTTTCAGTTTTTTTCCAGTATGAGATGCTGGGTACATTTATTTAATTATATCTATGCAGTTTTATGTTACTCATACCGCACGTAGTACCTCGTATGCCACTTTGTGTGCTAAGTTCGAAAGTGGAATGACCTTTCTAAGAGAAACAAAACTGCAAGATTATATTGATTTTATAAAATAAATAAAAAATTACACATAAATTAGTTAGAGATGTATTACACAACTTCGGCGCTGAACTTTCATTCGACTAATTTCGATAATTTTCAATAAATTTCGATAACTTTGCGTTTTGTGGGCTAGATAAATTTTGATAACTCAAAAATGTACATATATCTCGATATAAATCGATAACTCGATAAACTTTGAATACCTCTATAAATTTATATAGCTCGATTAATTTTGATAGCTCCATATTTTTGGAAAGCCTTAGACAAAGTTCGATAACTCGTTACACTCCGGTAACACGATGAAATTCGATAAGCAGTGATAACTTAATAAATTTATATAACCTTGAAATTTCGATAACTTGATATATTTTGAAAATTTCAACAACTTCGATTCGATAAATCGACAAATTTCAGTAAATCTATAAATATCGATAACTCGATAAGTCGAAAGAACACGATGCATTACGTTAACCCTATAAATTTGGTTAACTGTATAAATAATGGTAATTCAATAAATATCGATAACTTGACAAATTTCATTAACTTGTCACATCTCGATAAGCCCATAAATTTATATAGCCTGACAACTATGTTAATTCTACAACTAAGTTTCTGTGTCTATAAATTTTGGACAACTCAATAAACATTGATCAGTTTGAATAATTCTATACGTTGCGAAATCTCAATAAACTTGGATAACTCGATAAATATCGATAACTATAAACTTCGATGGTTCGATAAGTTTCAATAACTTGATTACTTTCGATAATTAAATTTTTTATGACTGAATTTATTTCGTTTCCTTTTGAAAAATTTCAATAAATTTTCTTACCTTTTCAGTTAGCCTAATTCTTATGTTGTTTCGTTCTCGCCTCTATCTACAACTGTGCCTTTACTTTTTGACGTAGAATACGTCTTACCTTAAGGTATGGGGGCTATGTTCAAATGTTGTAGTTGTAATTTTTAGAGCTTCACAAAAACGCTTATTGCACGAGAACTAATAAAGCGATTTCAAAGAAAAGTGTGGCGTTTCAAAGATAAAATTCCAAACCTGTCGACAGATTCATTTTTGTAAATAACCAATTCGGTTTCTGTCGTAAAAACAACGGTAAACATTGCCTTATTTTGCGGTCAATTTTGAGCCTTTAAAGTGCTCTAGCAACTTATTGTTGGCATATATAACTTTCATTTTCGGGATATAGGTTCTTTGGAGCAGTAGAAATATTATCGGGTACAAATTTTATATAAATTTAACAAATATTGAGCATTTTAAGGCGAAAAATTGTTGAAAAAATTTCCAAATTTTTTTCATTACCAAAATGCTCGAAAACCGCTCGAATGATTTTGTTTTTGTTTTCTTTAATCAAAAATTCAAGAGTTTTCCTTTCGTTTGGTATATGGGAAGTATTGGTTGATATCTTCTATATATGCTTATTTTATTCAAATATATGGGCATAAATGATTTTCCATACAAAATCACCTCGTCATCATTTTGCAAACACGTGCATATGTTGGAAGTGTGGGAAGGATATGTAAATGCATATATACGTACATATGAAAGTTTCAGTTAATGTGGATCTGTTTGGTTTTGTTATCGATATTTTTATCGATTTTGTTATCGATTTTGCTATCGATATTTTTATAGATTTTGTTGCCGATATTTTAATCGATTTTGCCATCGATATTTTTATCGGTTTTGTTCCGATATTTTCACCGATTTTGTTATCGAAATTTGTATCGATGTTGTTATTGATTTTGCTATCGATATTTTCGGAACTTATCGATATAATGATCGATATTTTTATCGATTTTGTAATCGATTCTGTTATTGATTTTATTATTGATTATTTATCGGTTTTGTTATCGATATTTTTCTTGATTGTTTTAACAATTTTGCTATCGATATTGTTATCGCTTTTGTTATCGATATTTTTGTCGCTTTTGTCATCAATATTTTTATCGATTTTTCTATAGATATTGTTATCGCTTTTGTTGTCGGTATTTTTATCGGTTTTTTTACCGATTTTGCTTTCGATATTGCCATCGCTTTTGTTATCGATAGTTTTATCGATTTTTTTATCGAATTTATTACCGATTTTGTAATGGATTTTTTGATAGATTTTGTTATCAATTTTGTTATTGACTTTGGAATCGATTTTGTTATCGATTTTGTAATCGATTTTTCGATAGATTTTGTAATCGATTTTTTATCGATTTTGTAATCGATTTAGTTAACGATTTTGTTATCGATATTTTTATCGATTTTGTTATCGATTTTATTATCGCTTTTGTTATCGATATTTTTTTCTTAGTTTGTGCTTTCGTTTTTGACTTGGATATGCTCTTAACCATACCACGTATTCTACGTTTAAATTTAGCGGGTGTATCTCCGATACAGCCTGCAGACCAAGACGAAGGCGCTGGACTGTTCCTTTTTTTATCTGAATCGTTTTTATCATTTATTTATTTTTAGGCACTACAACCGTATGCTATTTAAGAAATTAAGCATATTGGAGGGTGGCATGTTCCAAATTTTGGATGGCGAAGATAAACGTTCACCAAGGTGTCTCAGTCTACGATTCACCATCAGCCCACCAGCCCACAAAACCTGCAGTCCGTGTCTACAGAAAGCCCCATTTTATTCAAATTGCAACTTAACTTGCAGTGTCATGGCAGGTAGCCTGTAAGAGTCCTAAGAACTTTTCGTCTAAGTTCAAGGAGTTTTTCGGAACTCTTTCTGGAAGGAGTAATGAATTTCTTTCATTTTCTCTTTCTCACTTTGACTTCCGCCAGTGGCCAGCAATCCGAGATTATTCCCAGCTCCTAAGTAGTTCCAAAGTGTATCCCTTAGATGTGTTTTGCCAGACAGTCAGCCCTTTCGTTGCCTTCAAACCCTTCGTGTTCTGGGAGCCACCACAGCGTCAGAGATTTAAGAAGATTTTATTTTGAGAATACTTTTGAAAAGGAATTTAAAAAAAGAGAGTTCAAACTAGAGACCTTAGCCCTATAGTTGTATGATAAAGTTTTATTTTTGTAATTAGGAACTTTTTTCATCGGTATAGGGTGTTTTGAAATTCGATGAAAATAAAAACATGTACTCTGCGAGACTGCTCTTCACTCGAAACGGCTGCACGGTTCGGATCTCTTATACCTCTGTCTAACATTTGGAATATTTTTTAGGTTTTTGAAATTCAATTTTGGACGTTTTAACGGCTTGCAGGTTCACTAGTTATTTGCTAGTTTTTTGTATAAAATTTTACTGCGAGTATTTACGATTCATCCTAAAAGCGTTTTTCCAAAAAGGCGTCGCGTCGTCATAGATATGCATATTATACATCCATACATGTATATGTAGGTGTGTATATATTTCCTGCAGGTAATCCATTTTCATATTGCGAGTTTTTGTACTCGACACGTATTGACATTTTTATTGGTTTCACATCATCAGTCGTACGTGTGTAAACAAGCGCAATGTAATGTAATTATTTTAAAATTTATTATTTAATTAATTTTAATTGTAATAATGCGTCAGGCTATACAGCAAACAAAAAGCAAGCATACATAGATACCCAGGCATCCCAGTCGGAAAAATAGGCAACAGAAATGGCCTCCCTATGTACTTTGGAAGTAATTGACCTTACTCATTTCATTTGTATGGAATGGCAGGAGTTTGAAGGCACTCAGCTTCGTAAAAGGCTAAAATGTACAGCAAATGATATTCAGGCGGAATTAAGCTTTCAGAGAGAAGGTACTGAACATCTTTTTATACAGCTTTCAATGAGAAGGACTTGTTAAAAAATCAACTCATGGAATAGTTTTTATTGAAAGCAATCTTCTAATTGCCGACTGGGATGCGAACATAAATACATCAGTGGTGTAAGTGTGTGCACTCTACAGCATAATATTACCATTTCGAAAATGCAACCAAATTCATTGCAAGCCACACATTCAATGGCAGTGCTCGATCAACCAATGTGGATTGTGGCGCGATTGCACGCGTAACTGCATTTACATAAAATAAGTGGCTGCATGTTCATACACGCATAAGTACAAGCGTATATGTATATGTACATATGTGCATAGGCAATGTGAGCAGCAGCTTGTTTGCCTTTTTGCGGTTTTCAATGCTCTTAATTTATTTGTTCGGTCGCGACCGCTATCCTCAACCACGCCCACCTGCTAGCTAGCAAGCTAGTGTAGCGCCTACTTTTCGCACTGTTGTTTGTTCATTGCGTGTCAACATGAAAATATAATAATCATCTTCAATGTCAACAACAGCAACAGCAATAGTAAACAGCTTTTATATTTACCAGCTATCGTTGCGTGGCCAATATGGACGTTGTTTCATCAACACCCTCTCACATTTTAAGGTTTTTCATCAGCAGTCTCGCTTTTCATTACCATGTATTTACTATGGGCGGATAAACAATTTTCGGGTAAATTTTTTTTCGGGCAAAAATCCGCCAAAAAATTAACAGAAATCGCACACGGAAATAGTGCAACGGAAATGGTTGGGGCGGAAACAAGTGCTTCTTGAGTTTAATTTAACAAAAACTTGCTAATAAAAGGTTAAAGAATAAAACTTAGAAAAGAACATAGGTACATAGATAAAGGCAAAGGTAAAAATAAAAACAAAAACAAAGATGCGTAAAGATAAAGCCAAAAATGAAGGCCAGGGGAACTTTAAACACTTTACTTCTATAAGGGCAAAGGTAAAGGGGAATATATAGATGAAAAAAATGATAAAAATAAAAGTAGAAACAAAGATAAATATATAGGTAAAGATGAAGAGGACTGTAGCGATAAAAGTAAAGATGAAGATAGAGGAAAAAGATTAAAACAAAGGCAATTATAGAGAAAATGATATAGATAGACACAGAGACTCAATCTGGGAACTATTTTGAGATTTTAGAGATTTTCGGGATTCTCGAGACGTATCGATAAAATAATCGATATTTTTATCGGTTTTGTTGTCGATATTTTTATCCATTTTGTTATCCATTTTGCTATCGATATTTTCATTGATTTTGTTATCGATAGTTTTATCGATTTTTTTATGAAAATTTTGTTTCGATTTTGTTATCGATTTTGCTATCAATATTGTTATCGATTATGCTATGGTATTTTTATCGATTTTGTTATCGATATTTTTATTTTTATCCAAGTCCAGCATCTTGGCCGCTCCACTTTCATACTCATTCAGCAAAAGCACTCTTTAACAAATCCATTTACAGAAGTATGTGAGTGCAAGGAGCACATTTCCTACTCACTTCATACCGCCTAAAGCATCCAGATGCTTTTCTGCATCAAAAATAATATATTGAAAAAAATTTCGTTTACGTCTTTTTGGCGGTTAGAGCTTGATATATGGGTGTTTCCATCGGAAGGTCCACCACGACAAAAAAAAATAAAAATCGTATAGCTAACGTATTTACTGGCCGATTTGTCTGCTTTTTTAAATATATACTGGATATGTAAGTAGAATCATGTTTGCGTAAAATGGTCTTCCTAGGTGGCGCCAAGGTTGAGATATTTCGAAGAACCGTATTTATGGTCCGATTTGGTTCGAATTTGGCGCATGTAGTTGAAACATAATAAGTCATAGACTTCCAGCAAATTCGCCCTGAATTGGCGCTGAAGTCAAAATATAAAGTATATTCTACATAAAATACATGTTTTATTTGCGTTAAAAATTCACTTATAAGCAATATTAACAAAAATATAACGGTGGAATATTATGTCACGTGACGCTACATCACGTGACATTTCACACTTGGGGTTGTAAAAGAAAATAAGTTGCTTTAATTCAAAAAACTCTAAAAACAACTAGAATTTCGCCGAGTTTTGCGATTTTGTAAGAAAAGAAAAAATCTACTTCCATTTTTTGTCACGTAACGACACTCTCTTTAAATGCTTATATTTCAGGACTAAGCAGTTCGATTGTTTTCATTTTACGGTTAAATATAGAGCTAATTATGTGCTATACAATGGCCCAAAAAAGTTAAAGAAAACAAATGGTATTCCTTGTTTGAATCAAATTGAAACGTACGACCGTCACGTATGCGACGTATGAAAATACCCATATGTATTTAGATAGGTGTAAATCACATTTTCATATACATACAGACATCTTTTAAATATATCCCAGTCGGCAAAATAATATGTATTAAAACATCTACTAATAACTATGTTGAGTTTTATAAACAATATCTTATTGTTGGACCTCCGGCTATTTTTCTTTTTTGAACGGGGAGCAACCCACAGTTTTACAGTTTGTTATGCGAAGCTGGTTTTCATGGCAGAATACACTCGGAGGTTTGCCAATGCCTGCCCAGGAGTGACCGCTATTAGAAAATAAATTATAATTAATATTTTATTTTTGATTTTATTCGGAAACTGGGCTCGAAAGCAGGCCCGGCGGAATGCTAGCGCTCTGCCAACCACTACGCCCCAGCGTCCGTGTCAATAACATTCATTATTTCGAATTTTGAATTATAAAAAAAAAACTCAGTTATAAGCTAACTTTAGTTAGTTTTAGATTGTAGGATTTAAATCCTGATGGCGTACCTCACCTTAGCTCCTCAAAGAAACTACAGTTTACTTAATGTTTATTATTTTTAGTTTTGCCACTGAAAACAACGGGGTTAAATAGATTTGTATTCTATTTTTACTTGCCAATACTGTTCATTGCAAAATACCCAGCAGTAACGGATAATTTCCACGCCAATTTAAACGGCGATGAAAAAAAGATAACTTCCCACCCAGCAGAGAAGCGTAGATTTTGCGGACAGTGCGATCTCGTACAATTCTCCGTATCCGGAAACAAATGGAAGGCGACTACAATTTTCGTTGATTTACGTATCCAAAAACTTAAAAAAAAATGCGGTTTTCGTATACGGAAATGAACAGAAAACGACTAAAAGTTTCATTCATTTTCGTATCCGGAAAACGTTCGAAAATGATGATTTTATTTGAAGCTGGCCATTTGAAAGCATGTATACATAGTCGACAGTGGCTGAGCGTGCAGAGGATCATGCCAGGATTTGTTGGTCGCTTTCTAAAGGTGTCGGGCCCGAATGCCGTCAGGCGCTTCCTTTTTTTTTGTTTTGTGTTTTGTTTTCGAACCATGAAAAAGCATCTGTGAAGTGCAGAAGGAAAGCGTACAGAACGAAAATTTCAATGAGAAAAAATGCAGATAAAACAGCCAAAAACGTATCACTATTCTCGGTTCTGCCGCACACTTTAATGGAAGAACGTATCGCCAAAATATCCGAAAATGGAATCGGTAAACGGACAAAAATCCGCATTTCATTCACTTTTTTCCCTTTTCGGATTCAGTTTAAGAGCGATGGAAGAAAAACCTTTGCTCCGAAGCCCTGGTTCCGAGGCGTTTCGCGCTGTCGGAAAAGTCAACCAACTACACATAAAAATTTGTTGTTAAATTTTAAATTTTTAAAAATATTTAAAGCTATAGAATCGAGTTGTTACACCCAATCAAGCGCAAATAACTTTATTTTAAGCCACCAGTGCGTATGAGTGCTGAAAAATCGTAATCGCATGGTAAGTGAGAGAAAAAATGCTGACCACGAGCAACTTTCACAACAAATTGAATAAAAAATCATTAATTTATTATTGCATTTCCAGCTGCATACAGCTACAAACACTTATTATTACATACATATGTATGTATGTACATTGTGTATAATGCGCATAAAATACAATAAAAGTGGAATCATGCATATGTTTGTAGTGCTTGAGAGCGCGTTAAATCGCCATTTACGCCCGCAAAATATGCAATAAAAACAATAAAGTGCGCTTGCAGCTGGTTAACCTAAAAATGTAGTATATACAAATGTAGTACATATAAGTATATACAATACACATACATAAATATATATGTACATATGCGAATATGTGGCAAACCATATAAAATATGTAAACAATATGCACTTTTGTTCGTTTTTATGCATCTATGTGTGTATGCATGTTGACCTATGGACAAGTGAACAGCATTGCAACTCAATTTCCAGGTATCGGCAAATAGCTGTGGAATATTTGTCTTGTTTTTGGCTATTGTAATTTCATGTAATTGTTGCATGATACATTGAGATTCGCAGTGTCAAATAGTAAATCAGTAGGGGAAAAAATTAATTTTTTAAGCTTATATGTATGTATGTATAGGGGGTGTTCCATACCAAAACGGACGGGGTTCACACTTCATGTGTTTGATTTGTTTAAAATTTTTAGGGTTGATGCCTAAACATTAATAATAAATAAATATGAGATTTGAGCTTGATTAATACATTTTGAAAAACTTTACAGCATAAAACAAATCGATTTAATAGCTTTGGAAATATCTCGGGAACGGAATAGGAAAAAATTTAAAAAAAACACACACATCAAAATGCTCTATGAAAATAAATATTTTTAATTTTTTTTTTTTAATTTTTCACATACACATTTTATGATAAAAAAAAATTGTTTTTGAAAATATCCCATCTCAAAAGAAATTAAAAAAATGGTAGCTCTGAGTATTGCGCAATATTTAAGCATAGTATTATGGGTTGCACTCTACAATAATTTGAGTTATGATTTTTTTTTTACAAAGTTGAGTAAAATAAGTACCATACAAATTTACAAATTTTTTAAATTTTTTTTTAGATTTTTTTTTTGAGTATGTAGTTTTGTAGCGCATTGAATTTGAGTATATAAAAGTGTAAGTTTTAAGCGATTGCAAAACCACCGTTATATTTTTTTTTTTTACTTTCATTTGAAAACGGTTTTGCGCATTTTCTTCCATAAGAAAAAAGTGCAAAAAGCCATCAGCATAAAAGATATTTAAAATCAACGCAATTTAAATTAAGTACAATCATTTCTGGGTATACGAATTGTACTTGAAAATTATTGAAACTGCAAATTGAGTACAATCATTTCTGAATACCGGCAAATATAAATAAAACTTATCAGATACTTCTAAGTATCCATTCGACACTTAATACTGAGTACTTTTAATTGATCCTGAATACATGTATCAAAGCGATTATTATAGCAGAGTATTTTTGAGTACTCAATACTTTCGAGTTCTTTTGTATGTACTGAGTGCTTTGGAGTGCTCAGTATCGATACTTTTGAGAATCGAGTTTTGAGTACTTTTGGTATCGATACTGCCCAACACTAGTAAAATTACATAAATATGAATATAGTCGTATGTTACGTAACATCATTTTGTCACAATGAAACGATAACTGTAACCACTTTGATATGTGCATATATAAGCGCATGTTTGTAACAGTAGCTGCAACAAAGGCAGCCCAACGACGGCGTGATTCAATGAGATCAGCGATTATTTGTATTATTCTACATTAATCACACGTTACATGATAGATGCAGAAATCAGAGTCAGAGAGAGAATCGGAAGGTAAACATTGTCGCATGCACAAAATAAACAGCAAATATGCCTACAAACATACAAATATACGTACATACATACCTACGTATGAGTAAGGAGACGTGTGTGTATATCATGTTGAGTTCCCGTATGCAAATTTGTGCATAAGTCTATATGCGCTCTGCAGTAAAACCGACTACACCAAGACCCACGTAAGACTACACCATTTTTAGTCGCTCTTAGTTTTCCCTTAGTACGAGATAAGTACCAGGACTAACCATACATAAGTTAACGATAAGAACCGCAATATAATTTAATTACAAAATTTGCATAGTCTTGTAAACATCTGGTCTAAGGATTGTGGCCTCATCAATAATCCTACTAGTACCGAGATGGTGCTCCTCGCAAGGAAATATAAAATTCATTTATTCAAATGTCCCACCTTAAATTGAATAGAACTTACTCGCTAAGCCCGGGGTCAATAACCTTGTAGGCATTCTAGACAGGAAAATTAACTGGAAGCGAAATATCGAAGACTGCTCGAGGAAAGCAAACATCGCCCTGTATCCCTATAAAACGGCTATAGGCAAAAAATTGGTAGTAAAACCACATATACGACACTGGTTTGTACACAGCTGTGATAAGACGCATCTTCTTCTACGGGGTCACCATATGATGAGTTTTGTCCAGAGCCAAGTTGGAACTGGTACAGCGAACGACTTCCATGCTTGTCACTGTAAACCCAGCTGGGCAAGCACCTACAACTAGTTTATACCACTCCTCTCCTCTATTTAGGCAAAAAGTTCTACATAAGCGTCCCAAAGAGGAACAAATGGGAAGGTGCTTCAGATCTAGTCCCTGGGTTGACGGCTATATGTTCAGATGGTTCAAAGCTAAACGAAGGACTGGGCAATGGGGTTCACTCTGGTGAGCTCATTTTCCACTTACGTCCTGAAGCGGTTTTCAAGCGGAGTTAAACGTTATAAATAGTGGAGACCGTTCGCTGTATCAAAGCTTTTGCCCCTCCTGCACAGCCTTTCACTATAAGTACATACATATTTTCTGACAGCCAAGCTGCTATTAAATCTTTAAAACTTAACGCAATAACTTCCAAAGTAGCCATAGAATGCAGGACTCTTGTCATGCTGTCATCATGACTGTTGTATGGGTACCTGAACACAGGGACATTCCTGACAACTGCATAGCCAACGAGCTAGCAAGGAGAGGGACAAAACTATCCGAACTCAACTCTGCTGGAGCCGCAGGCATACCTCGAACCTCCTGCAAACACAGATTAAAGGATGAAGTAAACACCAGGTGGCCTATGGAAACTACTCGTCATAGTAAGAGGCAAATTTAGCTAACAGATGATGTAAAGCAGTCCTTAGCTCCCACTCCGCTTGGGCGTTCTTCTCTCAGAGTAGTAGCCGGAGTTGGGATATCCAACCATTGATTTTTGTTACAGCTGCATAGACGATATTTGCCACTGTCCCGCCCTAGCCAGGAGGCGCAACCACTTCACCAACGAGTACTTTTTAGATTGCTTAGGCGACATGAACTCAGCGACCATACACAATGGGCTTGGTGCCAGCCAGTTTAACCTAACCTATCCAAGTGGCCTAAAGGGGCTATACAATTGGGTCAGCAGTTCAAAAAGTTTCGAAAAGCGGACATTATTAATGATATGAAGGATCGAACAAGCCAGCGCAATGAGAGTATTCTTAATTTACTTTCGTTTTACTTAAGAATGGATAGTCGAAAACTTGAATAGTGCTACGTTTTAGTCAAGGATTGCTCCTATTTTTTTTAATACTGGGATATTTTAGATTTTCATGCATGCTTATGCTATGTATACGCATGTATACGTACATACATATGTTCATACAAGTATGTATTCAGTTAATGGAAAATCGCTTTGAATGGTTAATAACCGCAAGGCATATGTGTGTGGCGATTACATCCTCTACCCGCTACTTCTCCCGTAATCGTACGCTTGTCCTTTTTTGGACGTACATACATACGTACATGCTCACCCATTTAGTTTACAATTGCACAAACATATGTATGTACATTACATTCCTCCCGCTCTCACACAGCCTCACACTTTCCTACTACATCCTTGGCAAATAAACCGAGTTGACCACCCATTTCGAGTTGTTGGTCGTAGTGACGATTGGCATGGTGATATATTGAAAAATAATTACTGGCAATTGTATGCATGTCAGTTGACTTCCGCGTTGTGGAATATTCAGCGAGATTATTGACATAACATATCGACATACATACTGACATACATATGTATATACACAGTGGTTTTTTGTATAAATAAATACGTAGTATATACAATGTAAATACAGGGACGTATTCATATACATATTTACATATTATTTGTATGATTTAAAATATTAATTTTCATAGAAAGTGCTAATGGAAATTCAAGAAGTAACCCATTTAGGATTTTGTTCTAAAAAAATGTATTTGAAGGGAGGATACATTTTAAAACCCACTTGAGAAACCGGCACTAGATTAATTAATATACCAGTATTTATATATCTTAGGGTTGCAACCTTATTACACTGTCCGACAAAACCCTTGGACCCTAGAAAAAGTTAAGCATTTTCCGCTAGTAGAGACAAAAACGTACTCGTAATTTGCCGTTTTCATAGTTCAAGCCTTTTACGGTTTCTATGTGAAAAAACAACCTTTAACAGACCGTATGCTGCATCGGTCAATAGTATATTGCCTGGGTTTTTTTTTTTAACTTTATTAAACTTCGTATCCAATAATAATAATAATAATAAACTTCGTATCCAAGGGTTCTTGGGGCTGCTGATTACGAGTATGAAGTAAGTTTTTAAAAAATCAAAATGGAGGATAGATTTTTAAAAAATTTATTTTAAAATCAATATCAAATCATTTTTAAACGTTTGACATTTGAGAAAGGGCTTTGATTTCAAATCATTCTCAAATGTGTATCAAACCTAATTGTTTGCTGGGTAGTTGATTTTTTCCCCTGTCTGTTATTATTTTTTTAGTCATGTCATACATTTTTTATACAAAGTTGTTTACAGGAAAGAATTAATCAGTTTATTTTAAGTTTTAACGTAATTAAATTCATTTTCCTGCAATTAACTGAAATGGGAGTGTAAGAAGTGGACGCGAGCTTTTCCAACTATGATTTAAATGAATTTATAATATTAAGTATTTACATACATATACATACAATACTCATATGTAAAATAGTACATAAATATATTGGTCAACAATAAAATAAATTACTGAAGCATCAAGTAATACATTTTAACTCATTCTGCAGCATAACAATGTGGATTTATTTAAAATACATACTTATAAAAGATAATTAAATCGGTTAATGCTTAAAAAAAATAATTGATTACAGTGTGTGTCAACAGTTTGTCCGATTTTCATTAAATCTACGAATATGCGATCACTGAATGAAATCGCAGCCCTGATTATTCGAAAGTGGAAGATACGAGTATTTTCATTTTGGTTTAGTGGGACTTCTGGGTATGAAATTGGAGTTGGTCGACTATACTCAATTCCTACTCTTAAAGCACTCATCTGCGAACCCTGAGCAGGATGAGCAACCTACTTCCAAATAAAACAAAAACAAATGTGCTCAGATAATTATCCATCCAACGTTGACCACCAACATTTATGGAATAAGGGCAGTGATTTATGGATATATGTACACCTGAAATATCCGGGATGGTGCGTCTCTGAAGCAGCTGGATGTCCTAGAAAAGTATAACGCAAACGCAGAAATGTAGGTATACATGGTCCCCGAAAACTTGTCTCCGGGTTAACTACCAGCGTCGAACGAATCTCCGTAGTCTCCCTCAAAGCTAGGTTAGGTTAGGTAGAACTGGCTGGCTATTAAAGGCCTCACATAGATAGATATTTTCGTTCATTGTGTTACCACACCAGGTAACACCTTCTTAGCGAATTTTATGATTTTGTAGAACCCGTCTTTTGTTGCTTGCTCTAGGCTAGTAAGAAAGCCTTCCCTTAATGGAGTTCAGACGTAAATTTGCCAACTCTGGACAATTGCACAATAATTGCTTTACCGTTTCTTTTCCATTTCGCACTTCCTACAGTTATCATCACACGGCAAAGCCATTTTTTGTTGTTATATAGTTAGAAATAAAATAGTATGCTGTTGTTGAGAAGCTCTGCCGCTTTCTTTACCGCCGTGACTTCCGCCTGGTAGATGCTGCAGTAGTTTGGTAGTTTGACGACTTATAGACACCTGCTCATATATCTTCTGTCGTTCTGTGAATCCGATTGCCTGCTCATTGCAGACCCTTACGTCATCCATCGTCCTCAACTGACTTTCCCCAAATTGTAGACACGGGATAATATCAGAGCTGGGTCGTAATGATTCCTTTAGGAATTAAATTACTCCC
>NW_016165049.1:0-29050 GCF_001687245.7 Rhagoletis zephyria | reverse complement strand
TTTAACATTTAGAAATCCCTTTGTTTTGTCACAATATGGAAAGCTATATGCAAACGATAGTAAACGCTTCATAAGAATACATAGTCAAGATAAAAATAAAAATAAAAAATTTAAAACCAATAACTTACTTACTACAAATTTTTTATTATAGCTTAAAATTATTGTTACCAACAGAGATATCTTGTACAAAAATACATAAATAGATCTTCACAAAAGTTGATATAAAACTGATCAGTCAATTTGAACAGTTAACATTGCGCAGTAATGTTTATTCCACTAGGAGGAAGCACCGAAAGCCTAACCCAGACAGTGTGAGACATTAACCCGAGGCTGTTAGCAAACGCACATTGTACAGTGGCCTATCGCGGCTGAGTTCAACGCCCTCTTGACGCCCCTGACAGGCGAACGTTAGTAGTAAACGTAATTTTGTTTGCTGGACTTATTTCAGTTTTTAAAATGTTTGTTGGCTATTTTCTGTTTGGAACTTATTTTTTTTTTTACTTTTCGAGAGGGGTTCCTATGAAGAACAAGTTCTAAAATGGTTGGAAGAAATATCGTTGAATGGAACCGATAGTGAGAACAATTTTTTAAGAAGATTTCAGTGAATGCGACTTATGAATAAAAATTAAGCAGTTGTTTTTTCTTAAGATTTCAAACCTTTTGCTTGATTTATTCAAATAACTTTACGTAAAGGATCTGAAATTTTAAGAAAAAAGNACTTTTCGAGAGGGGTTCCTATGAAGAACAAGTTCTAAAATGGTTGGAAGAAATATCGTTGAATGGAACCGATAGTGAGAACAATTTTTTAAGAAGATTTCAGTGAATGCGACTTATGAATAAAAATTAAGCAGTTGTTTTTTCTTAAGATTTCAAACCTTTTGCTTGATTTATTCAAATAACTTTACGTAAAGGATCTGAAATTTTAAGAAAAAAGCATTGCATAAAGCATAAGGCCTAATGTGATACAAAAAAGTCGACTTCATTTTTAAGTACAGGTCACAATAGAAAAGATGAACAACTAATTCCTTTTAAGTGTGAAAGTAAATACGAATACCTTTAAGATAATTTATGGATTATTGTTTGAGTGCGTTCGCTTTTAAATGTTTTTTTTTTGAATTTTTCAAAATGACCACTTTCAAAAAGATTATAAAATACATATGTGTTACTTTCAATACGAATTATTTTTATTAATATTAAAAAAATCATTAAATTATTTTATTTTTTTTACTTTACTGTCGTCGGCATACGCCAGCAATTGTACGCTCTTGTAAAGTTTTGTGCCCGAGCGGTTCAGTTCTGCGACTCTTATTATCTTCTCCAACGTTAGATTAAAGAAATCCCACGAAAGGGAGTGACCTTGTCTGAAACCTCGACTGGTATCAAACGGCTCGGAGAGGTCCCCTCTATTCTGATCTGAAGCCACCCAGTAAGGCGTAATCAGTTGGTTGACGGAGGGCTTCAGTCTTTCACACAACACGCTCGATAAAATAGTTGGCACGCATGGCGGCGTCGCCTTTCTTGTGCTCCTTGCCATCATAATTGAATAGCTCGGCTGACAGGCCGTCAGCTCTAGCAGCTTTACTAGTTTTCATCAGTATACTCGCTATTCGTACCTTGTCATAGTGAGGCGCTGGGATATCGACTCCACTTCTTTCAGTGCTACTGCCATTCAAAAGGGTCGAAAAGTGTTCCCTTCATAATTTGAGTAAGTACGTTCTGGACATCGGTGACTAGGTCGCCATGGTTGTTCCTACAGCAGTCTTGAAACCTTCCGTAAGTCGCTCAACTCTCTGCTAAAAATTTCGGGTGTTTTTTCTGTCGGCCATCATTTCAAGCTCTTCGCACTCATGTATTTCGACCTCTCTCTTCATATTGCGGTAAATACGTCTAGCTTCCCTCTTCAGTCCCTATAACGGTTCCACATGACTCGGGTTGCGCTGGGTCGCAGCGTGGTCCTGTAGGCGGCACCTTTTTTATCTGCAGCTTCTTGACACTCCTTATCGTACCAGTAATGAGCGGGAAATGTGGTTCCACTGCTCGCGTATGTCGCTTTGTTGAAGAGTGCTCTCTCACAGCAGGTGTGAGAGTCGAGTGGCGAATCAATTGGCCGTCTGTTTTGAGTGCAGCTTTTCGCCGTTGAGCTTTCCCTGCATTGTTGGGCGCACATTTTTTCCGGCACCGAGGTGGATGCGTATATTGGCTGCATCAATATAGTGGTGCGAGTCGATGTTTGGCCCTCGGAGTGTACGTATGTACATCTAAAACACTGGCAGTGTGCCTTCCGTCTGTCACAACATGCTCGACACCATGTAGCTTGATGGATCTTTTTATGCTAGAACCCAGTACTACATACTACCAAGTTTCGGGCCCCGGCGAAGTCGATCAGCCTCAGCCCGTTATCGTGGAGGCTGAATTTTCCGAGAGTGACGCCAAAGATCCTTTCCTTGATTTCCTTTCCCACCTTGGCATTGAAATCGCCAAGTATGATTTTTATATCGGCAAAGGCACCTTCCCGATTAACGATTCGGATATTCCAGGTGCCGTGATCGTCATCAAAAGAAGGGGGTATCATCCGAGGCATGTGTGTTTTTTCTTTCATTGGGCAGGGTTTTAACGTGGCGGGACCCAAACCCAGCGCCCGCGGAGTTTTACGATCTCCCACTTGAAACATGTATTACCATTTAAGCTGCTATTCTATTTTCCAACTGGGTTTACAAAAATGAGTCTTTGATATGCAATTAAATCCACCTTTACTCAACTGCCATCGATACTCCATATTAATCTTGACTTAAATATGTTTCGCTTCTTTGTAAAATGTTGTATTGGATTGACAGAAGGAAAGGATAATAATAAGAGCATGAGCTTCTATTAGGCTAAATTATCAAATTCTCTTTCTGCTCTAATTTTACTATAGCCGTGATAGCAGCATATGGTAGGGGAGCTATATAGCTTGGGTGTTATGTAATAATTTTTTGGCACTGCAGGTTTTTTATTTAAGTTAAAATATCTCCAATAAACTATATAGTAAAAGAAATACTATCTATTATCTATTAACAAGAATGCATTTTCCAATACAATTATCATACATTTTATTTTCGGTAAAGTTTCGAGTTTTACTTTAAAGCATTCTTGTTTATTGTCATTGCAAAAGCTAAGCGAACTGGAAACTGAGGTCTTTTAAATTCGAAAAGGATATCAAAAGGAATTAAAGGAGTCATGTGACTTATGGTTCCGAAGTTATAGCTGATTAAAAATTTGCAGGCCTATGGGCGGTGCCACGCCCCTTCGCAAACCATACGACACCATATTTGCAAACAAAGCCATACCAATTATAACCTTCCCGGGGTAAAAACAAATAAGTGTGCAAAATTTCGCGCGATTCCGTGCAGTGGTTCAAAAGTTATAAGGTAATAAACAAACAGACATTCACATTTATATATACATATATATATATATATATACACATCGATATCATGTCATAGTGCGAATATAAATTAAATGCTTCAACAGATTGCTCTGTATTCTTGAAAGAAACTGGTTGGCTTGGCTGCCTGACGGCGAACTTGAATTTCAAAATCTGAATATTTTTGGCTTCTTTAAAGCCAATTCATTCGAATGACGCAAATGGGTTCTTAAAATTCTTGGAGCATTGGCCCGCCCTATTTATTGTGCTATTAATTTTGTTTTTTTATTCTCTCAGTAGAGTCGTATTTCTTATTCCTCGTGCTAACAACATACATACATACATACATATGTATATAAACATACTAAGCTGTTATCAGTAAGCAAGTTTTGTTATTTAATTTAGTTAACTATGAATGTATGTGCACACATACATATATTTTTGAATTAATTACTGTGAAAAGGAAAAAAAATATAATTCGTACTAACTAATCGTGCGCTTTTGCACTTTATTTTGATTTAGAAAATACTTTTTGACTGAATTCGGTAAATTTTTGTATATTTAAGTGTAAGTTTGAAGTAGCTATGTCTAATAAAACTATTAAAAGACAATTTAAAGAAATATGTTCAAAGCTATTCTCATTTGGACTGATAGTAAAGCAGACATTAGATCTAATAAATATTTAAAAGTTGTAGGCAGTGTTGCCAGTTAAGCGTATTTCTCCCATGATTAAGGATTATTCTGGGCCATTTTTTGTTCTAAGATAAATCAACAGGTTATAATTTCTTGTAATAAACTAATAAAGGTTTCTCTTTTTACGTACGTAGAATTTTCTAATCTTTTAATCATTGTTATCGTTTAATTGTTATTTTTAATTGTTTCATGGAACGATTAAAAAAGTATTCTACGAAACAATTAAAAAAAGGTAATTAATTGAATTGCAACGTGCAATTAAAACTTTAATTGCACTAACTTTTTTAATCAATTAACAAGTTGATTTAAAAATTAATTGATTAATGCCCAACATACCCGAGTTTCTAGTATTTAGCAACCTTGGACACCTACAAATTACATATATTTAGGGTTTTTTAGGGAGAAGTTATATGGAAAATCTGGCAACCCTGGTTCTGGCGTCAGCTGGTTTTTTCCTTCGGTTTCAAGAATTTTTATAAGCGTTTTCTAAAATATATATCTCAATCACTTGGTTGCCAATACTTTTTATTAAGTAATTTCGTGAATAAAATCCCCACTAAAATCAGATGTGGTAGAATATAAATATGTATATACCTTTTTTTATACCCGAGCGCACTTGTGCACAAGGGTATATTAATTTTGTTCACATAACGGTTGTTTGTAACAGCCAAAACGAATCGAGATAGATATAGACAAATGTATACATTAATGCACAGAATGAATAGAGAAATCGATTAAGCAATGTCTGTCTGTCCGTCCGTCTGTCCGTCTGTCCGTCTGTCCGTCTGTCCGTCTGTCCGTGTACACGATAACTCGAGCAAAAATTGAGATATCTCAACAAAATTTGGTATGTAGGTTTCTGTTAATCCAAGGTAGGTTGGTATTGAAAATGGGCGAAATCGGACTGTAACCACGCCCACTTCCCATATAACGGTAATTTCCAGAAATACGAAAACTGCGATATTTTAGTAACCACTGAAGATTATTCACTCAAAATTGAGTAAAATATTGATAAAAAAAAATTCCAGGACACACATACATACATACATACATATGTATGTACTTCCAAGGCAATCGAAAGTCAAATGACAAAAAAATCACAGTAGACGCATAGGTGTACATACAATGTCTACTTCAAAGTTAAATGCAAACTGTTTCATTAAGGGCATTCATCAAACCTTTTAAATGCTTTATAAACCCTATAAATTTATAATTGCGTAAACTTTGAAAATCGACTGTCAAAATTTGTAAGGAAACTTCTTTGCACATTTCTTATAAATTTCTCCAACGATTTCACTGAATAATCCTGATAAAATGAAGCCAGTGCAAATCTGTCGCTTGTGTAAACGGGAATAGAGTATGGGGAGTTCATGTAATAGAGCGCTTAAATTGATCAGAATATCTGGTGAATATGTACCACTATTATTATTGCATATAAATTTATTCTTTCTAAGGGAAGCTGAATCAGAAGGCCTGAAAACTTTGCTCATTGCATGCTTATAACAGGCAACCAACAAAAAGTCGATAAAGCAGACCGGTGGTAAATTTTGGCAGGAAGTGGAGAAAACATATGTATGGATGTATGTACTATATGTAGTATGTACATTAGGGTGGTCCAAATATACTTAGGAAAATCAACTCTTTTGATTTTCCCTGCTGCCACCCCCCAGATTTGAACAAAATCAAAAATAAGGAGACATGTAGTTTTTTTATTTTGAAATCGATTAAATCGGGTAAATACCCGTGCCGCAGGGGATTTCAAGTTTTTCATGCATGTATTTTACATGGGGAAAATACATTTTTTCGTAAAAGTGCTATAAACAGAAGTGCTATTCTGTGCCGGTAATAAAAAGTTTGTAACCGCTAAATAAAGTTCCTGTAAATTTTTAAACCCCTTTCGCATTCTGTGTACTCTTGTATCCAGTAAATTTTGTTGTTGCTAAATATTTAAACTGCATTACCTACGTACCTAGAATCGCGGTGACAAGAACTGGTAACATTTTTTTAGTAATAAAATTTTCCGGTTACAAAATCTTGGGTAACGTGCAGAATAGACCTGAAAATGGTTAAACATAAATATTTTTTTGATCGAATAAGACTGTTTAGCTTTGTTCCACACATTTACGATCCATTTTTCTAGCATGATGAACGCTTCCTGGGCTGTTTTGGTCACCCAGGGGTACCCGCGGGTTTGTGTGGAACAAACCTAATAACATAATTAATTAAAAAAATTTACTAAGTATGTTTTAATAACCGATAATCCTATCAGTTATATACAACAATTACTTATGCTATGTTTTCATAACTTCACGTCTCCAACTTCTACAGATTCTGTTAAAAAAGCTGTGTTAAGGCAGAAATGTTAGGTGGAGACCGCAAATTTCCACTGTTAAACCATATCTGTCTTGCCGAACTTCTTACCATCGCTGTCCTAACATCAGCTGTCATTTGGTAGTTTGACAACTCAGTTTTCATTTTACCGCGCCATCTACATTGGGTACAGATCGAACTGAATGGCTTGATGCCATTTTGAAAGTGATATGTTAAGACAGCAAGTAGCCCACAGCGGGACAAAGTTAAAACAGAAATTTGACAGATGTTAAGACACATTTAGTAGAAAATGGAGACGTGGGGTAAACACATCACGCACGAACAGCTCAACGGATGTGTTTGTATTAGGGCTGTGCGATTATTCGATTACTCGAGCAAGTTGGTTAATCAATTATTCGGTTAATCAATTACTCGAGTAATCAAGATTTTGATTACTCAAAACGATGATTAATCGAGTTACTTGAAATATGATTACTCAAAAAAAATAATTTTGCTCGTTAACAGAGTTTGCTTTGGAAAATGCTTATTTTCTTTTTTACATTCTGTATATGAAAAAATTTTTTTGCTTTCATTTTTGAAAACAGAAATGTTGTTTTCAAAGTATCAAGGAACTTTAACTACTTTATACATATGTAAAGAGTTGAAATGTTGATTACTCATTTTACTCGAAATGTTGATTAATCATAAAGCAAATTACTCAAATATTTTTGTTTTTGGTTAATCAAAAATCTTGATTACTCGAGTAACTGAACTTTTGAGTAATCATAATTTCCAATTAATCGAATAATTGAGTTATTTACTTTATGATTAATTAAAATTTTGAGTAATCAATTAATCGCACAGCCCTAGTTTATATATATTTTTTCATTCTACACGATTATTTCTGTGAATATGTGGCCAAACAGTTTTGGTATTTTAAAATTTAAAACTATTCAAAGGCTCAATGAAATAATTAAATTTCTTCATCAAAACTAAAAGCGTTTAAAGAGATTTGAAAATATTTTTGAACGGGGTTGCCACCTTTCTACAAAATACAACGACCGTTATTACAAATTTAAGCTTATTTACCACAATATGGGTAACAAATGGAAGGTAAAGTAAAAAAAAATTTTTAAACAGAAGGTATTAAAATAAAATTTTATTTAACCCATACATACATATTTCTGGATAGAATTGGCACCTATCTAAAAAATTAAAATGAGTGCGTTATATCGTCCCTACTATGTGAAACTATCGAGAGTGCAAAAATGTATAACGATTGAATGCCATTTTAAAGGAAATTTCATGATTCGTAAAGATAACTCTAACCGTTTCCATTTGAAGATGCCCCCCAATAAAAACATGCATTTGCATGAGATTCCAAGCCCTAATCATTATACACGTGTTTCCGAACAGCTCACTCCAATTCAGATGTGTACTACATTCATACATAAATACAGCTGCGGTTAAAATAATAGCACCTTAATTCAAAATGATATTGTTTGCAATTCATGTTTCTTTATTTATTTTTAACAATTTTCACTTAAAATATAGTTCCAGCTATAACAGAACCCACAAAAGTAAAAGTTTCAAATATTAAACAAAGCTAAAAAAATTTATAAAATTTCAAAAAAATTTCATCAATATTTCCAATTTTTTATCTATAATTTTTAGAAAATTTTCGAATATGCATTTTCGTAGCCCATTCATTTTATATAGCAGAAAATGCTCAACACGCTCGGTAAAAAATTCTAAAAAATCAACGGCATATCGATGGTCCTCTGCAATAACGACGACGCATTACGTTGTTAGTTGCAAAATAACGTTCCAACGAAGTTATTTCCAAGCGCCGAACTACTCCTAGCGGCTGCTCTACATTTTACGTATCTTCCGTTCCTTGTAAAGCGGCTCAGAAGTATGTCTGTTAAAGTAATGGAGATTCGACAGTGAAGCGGTAAGGATCGCCGGTTGAAGTGTAAGTGGCTTGGAAATAACTTCGGCGGAACGTTATTTTGCAACTGACAGCGTAATGCGTCGTCGTTATTGCAGAGGACCATCGATATGCCGTTGATTTTTTAGAATTTTTTACCGATGCGTCGTCGGAGGAGGTGTTGATTTTGTGCTTTACTAGTAGATGACATTGGTCATGACAGTGAAAGAAAACATGGAGTATCTACCTCGTAAGGTGCTTACATACCTATTTTCCGAGTGGGTGGAACGGATTTGCTTACTGCCACGCCTACTATCCGATAGACATAATGCATGTGATTTGATTAAAAAAAAAACTATATTCAAAAATTGTTGTTGCATCTTTCTACTTTTTTTTTATGTAAGTATGAATGTTGGCCTGTGGCCGTCCCACCACACAGCACTACTATTTTCATAAACACAACTGTATCTATGGGAAGAATTTATTCACTGGGGAGACTAACTATTCCTTGCTCCCTGCGAACTTTTTCATACAAACATCAATAAAGTTTGAAAGCTACATAGAGCATACATACATATGTATGTATCTATGGATGTACATACATACGTACGTATTTACATATGTTTAACTTATTGTTGTTCGCGCTTTCTTCTTTCAAAACAGCATACACTACCGCCTAGCACTGCGAAAAGGTAAACAAAACTACAAACTTGCCGATCTTTTTTTTTTGTGCTTAGTTCATTTTTGTTTTACAAATATCAGTTCGAAATACGCGCGCGTTTTGTCTTCTATACTTTATTTACACTTCTGTTGGATTTCACCGTCGACTGCGCTAGCGTTAGCACGCACTACCTCGACGAACGGAATCGTCCACTGGTATAGTACAACTCTAAATACTTCTGTAAATTTGGTGACGAACTGCTGTTGACGACTGCTCAAACGACCCATCGCGCAGTTGACGGTACCCCCAAGCATCGACGTCAAGCGCCAGCGGCGTCGAAAGTATGCGAGACGGTGCCACTTAAAGCGCCGCTGTTGCGCTATTAGCCCGCTGTCACTGTGGTGACGTACGTAAACTGAGAAGCAGGTGAGTCAAGGAGAGCGTTGTGGGCCACTAGTAAAGAGCACATAAGCATTCATATCTACACATATACATACATACGTTTCCCCACTTCATATAAGTACAGGCATCTAGTACCGAGATTTGGGATCCCGAATCCCTTGCCCTTTTTTGAGTCCCGAAGTCCCGGGATCAAGCCCTCGGGCTAGTTCCACCCTATATATTTCAGAACTAGTGCAAAACGGCTGCAGAGAGGGACAGTTGAAACTTTCGGTGTGCTAGTTGCGCTCTGTTGAGAAGTAAATGCACAAATTCTCACTTCTCGTACAATTCTAAAATAGCTCAACGGGAAGACCTCCGACTATAACATCGCTGGTCGCGAGTTCAAATCACGGTGGGTGGAGGCAGTGTTGTGATTTTCAGATTTAATAAATTTAAATTGCTGAGTTCCGCTTAAAAATTGAAGAGGAAATGATCAAATTTAATATAATTAATAAATAAAAGAATAACAATAATAAATAAAATGCTGCAATCTGTAAAAGAACAGAAAAAATAAAAAATATCAAAAATCGAATAATCAAAATTTTTGTCATGAAAAACTTATTGTCGCAGATCTGTCCAAAATCGAAACAGTTCAGAAAAGAAAAAATATCCAATAATCTAGTTTTAAAATTTTTTTTTATTGTCCCAGAACTGTCGAAAATGGAACCGGTTCAGAACTAGTTCGAAAGTTCTGCAGAGGTGGCAATTTCCACTTCGTAGGACATCACCATGTAAAAAGAGGCAGTTGAAAGCATTGCGTTGGGATAGATCGAGACCCAGTACCGCTTCTTAAAGAACTAGTTCTGCGCTGTGCAGGGATATTACTACACATATGTGTATAAATACTATATGTAAGTGTAAAAATGATCTCTTATTTTTTACTTTTTGTAAAAATGACTGCGACTGCAATATGAATGAATTTCAATTCCATAGTTTTTAGTTTATTCAGTTTGTAATCAGTGATCGGACTTTAAAAAAATTCTGTGTGGTAGAATCGGGAAAAAAATGTGGTAGACNATCATATATTTTGCAATTTAACACAATAACACCACGTTTCCTGTCAAAAAATTTATTATTGAGAAGATTTACTATTTTACAGTTTATTTTATTCTCCCATTCGGCTTTGTTTACTTTTACTTGAGAAATTTCATCGCCGCAGAATCTCAAGATCTTCATATACATATATAAAAACCTTGGCAGAATCTTGTATTATATCATTCTTGTTACCATATAGTGTTTAGTGCTGGACAATTTTTGCTCTTAAAATTAAGAAAATTATATCGACCAAAAACAAAACTACTCGAAAACGCAATCGAAATATCTCGGGATTATCAATTTAAGATCCCGAATTCCCGGGATTCACAAAATGGTCCGGGATTGGATGACTTAGTAAGTACCAATTTATGTACAATTTTTGAGTAATACCTGCTCTCAGAGCAACATGTTATGTTAACAGCCCGATCGTCGTTTTCCGACGAATATTTGCGCCCAATCCACCCCACTCACGCCTGTGTGTGAGCGATTATTTGCGAACATTGCCGTTCACTTGTCCATGGCCATGGCTTGGTGTGACGCTGTTTACACTAAAATACGAAGCAACAGAAATAATATTAGCGACCAACTACAAAAACAATAGCTACAATAAAAATGGAAAACAGAACTACGGCAAAACAAAAGATTAAATATTCCATATTCCATTTCGAGTAACACGCAAATACAGCGTAGCACGAATTCTTGTCAATACCAACCAGCAAAACAACAAGGAGCAGGCTCAATGGCTTTTCCTCTCCGTTCTCGAGGCCCCTTGGCTCACATCCTTTGGGGAAAAACAAAGAGTGGAAACAACAAACATAACAAATGGACACACATACTTACGTACATATGTATGTAAGTTCATAAGTATGTATTATGTGGCGGTGACAGTATGGACGTGTGGAAGGAAATACCCTGGGGGAAAAGTATCTAACTGTAAGTTAACTTGAAGTTGATTCGGTCACTATTATCTGTATATTTTATTTGAGGAAAGCTAACTGAATTTCTATGGCGATGGTCGCAAAATAGTCAAGGACGGCTACCTCTGCATTAACTAACTTTTAACTAACTACATACATACTTTCGTATACAAAATATCAACACGAACACTTTTTTTTTTTAATTTTTTGTTTTTTATTTATTTACTTTATTTTATTACATTTCATATTTGTTCAAAATGATAATATGGATATGAATTACTCTTGCATTACTTTTCAACTAGTTTCAAGTTAGCTTTTTGTTATACTAACTACAAGTTATACATTTTATAGAAATCCCGTAAAAAAGCTAACTACAAGTTTCTTATTTTTTATCAATTTATAATTTTTTTCTGCCGGGTATGTACTATAGTAAGTAGAATACATGCAACATCCCTGCAAAAATCGCGAGTACTCCATGCATGCGTGTAAAGAGTACTTCCTAAGGACCAAGGAGTACCCCAAAATTAACCACAATTCATATAAAAAATATGGTCTAATTAACATTGCGATGTCCTAGGGCAGGGCAGGACCATATACACCATCTCTGCATAACATCAGAGCAGCAAGAGACTACTCCAACATATTAACGATGGCATTGTTGTTATATTTTTTCGTTTGTACACGCTTTTGTTCTTCACTTCTCAGATGCGTTTTCGAAATTAATAATCAAAAACAAAAATTAAAAATTACATGTTACCTCTGACGGCATTTGAACCTGAACATGCTGGGAGCTAACAACTAACAGCGAGCATTCCTACACGTTCAGCTACAGCCAGACATCATGTAAATGTGCTTTCAAATGCTCAACTTCAATCACATTTCATTAAAACACGAGCAGTGATCGGGTAACAAACAATAAGCTGGTGCAGCGACACGAGCTGGTCCGCTACAGCATGAAAGAGGAACACTTTTGTAAGTACTCCGATATACCACAAATAGACTACATGGACCAACGATTTTTGCAGGGGTACTGTACGTACACACGTTTGGCTCCCCGTTATCGAGCTATTCTGCCTTCTCTACGTCTACGTCTTCCTCTTATTTTTAATTCGATAACTCTCTTCGATTGAAGCATATCTCCTAGACATTGTAGCCAGTATTACCACCTCAAAATGTAATTGTTTAGGAAGATCGATCCAAAAAGAGCAGAATTATAATTCTCTCAACTTAGATTAAATATAGAGTTTAATGCCGATCTCGTTTCTACCGAAAAATGCAACCTTCTCTTTGCCCTCTACGCACAAACACTAAGAAGAGGGCGATGAGAAGGCAACATTTTTGGTATAAACGAAAATGGCATAAGACAATGATATTCTTTCTCAGAAGAATGTGGTTTTGGGAAAGACATCCAACTTTTCTTTTTCACAGCCACAAAACTTTGTGAAAAAAAGTTTTCACAGTGAAAGTTTCCCATTTTGGGTTCACAGTGAAAACTTTTTGACAAATTAATTTATTTGCATTTGAAGAAAGAATCATTGAATTGGCGTGCTAACCTTCTGGGTGCCTGGTGGAGTCTGAGAGGCCCGCCTTATTTTCAAAAGACACAAATGTAATAAATGCAGTTCAATGTGCTGACCAACGCCACCTATTTTCTTGTGCGTAGCGCGATTTCGTATGAACAGGACATATCTGCGTGAGAGACGGGCTTTAAATACCCCACCAGGCTCGCCGCGTTTCTTTTAAAACGAAACACTGGTAACTGTTGTATTTTGTACAAGTAAGCAAACAAAACAAGCGAGCTTGGCGTCCGCGGTAGCCGAGTGGTGAGAGTTGCGTGCTACAAGTCTGTAGATGCCACGTTCGATTCTCGGCTGGATCGATTGCCAAAAATTCTATGCTCTTTTTAAATTTATTTATTGCTTTTTAATTTTTTTTTTATTCATTTATATCACATATTTATTTTACCAATAGTTAATTAAAATTTTTAGAGTTTAAGTTTATTAAAAAAGTCAACAACAACTAACTGAAAGCAAGGTTAAAAAAAAATATAGAAGTTATAAAAACAATGAATAAAAAAGAATTAAATTAAAATTCGACTGGCCAAAGACTTTTTGGGGAGTGTTGCTGGAGTGACAGTCCTTGGCCAGATGTAAATCTGGGTCGTTCCGACTGTCGTGCGGCTCGTTAGTTCGCATTACTGCCGCCTGTCAAGGCACAATTTTACACAGGTCAACTGCGCCGTTAATCCGGATCAACGCTGCCGTCTGTCTATGCTTCAATCCCTTTTAGATAATTGAGCAATCCTAACTAATTAGTTTAGGCATGGCAACTCTATTTTTGCTTGCTGTGCTGCTTATTCATTGCATGCAAGTATGTGTAAGAGTGTTTTAAATTGTTTTATTTCGTGCTGGTCGTATTTACATTCTGTCGCAGTTTTTGTTGTTATTGGTATTGTTTTTCTTGTTGTTGGTTGTTATTGTTATTCTTCCTCTGTATGCGTGCGAGTGTGTTCGTGCGTTATTATTATTTTGTTAACGCAAATAAAAATAGAGGCTGTTTGTATTTGTGTACGCGCATATATATATGTATGTACGTACATATGTATGAACGACGTACATTAGGGTGGCAGTAAGAAATGATTTCTCGCCCTTGAGAAGAACATACAACTGTGATACTAGAGCTGTATTGTTTTAATATCTAAAATTTTAATATATAAAATTTGGAAAAGTTGTAAAAGATCCTTAAATGGAAGTATATTGAAGGTAAAATAAAATGAAATACTGTTTCTTTTCTACAATAACACTACTAAATAAATTTTAAACTAGCCATTTGTAATAGGTTTTGGTTAGCTAAATTCGAATCTGCCGCATCAGGTGTTTTAAATAATCTAACCTTAAAATGCGAAAAATGTGGTGTGGGCTATTTACGTACGTATACGTAGCATAGCGACATTTTTGTTACTCTAAAGGATGTACATAACATTTCAAAGTGTATATCTTACTGTATCACGTGCCGTTCGGCTTGCTCGAATACCCTTCTTTAACCGAGAAATTTAAATTGCTTAGAAATGAGTTCGCTTGTTATTCGTCCAACAAAATATACGTTTTTTGTTTATTTTATTTATATATTGGGTTTACTTTTTGAGCAACAAATAAATAACATTAGTAGTTTTTCGTTCGCCTTATAAAATATCTTTCGAGGTAGTTCGTATTTTTATATTCTAATATGACGATCTACTATGTACATACATACATATGCTTTTAATCTGGTCACTACTCCGCAAACGTACATATGTACATATATACATATACGGAATGCTCAGAATTTATGAGTCTGGAAGAGAGAGACATTTTTTTTTTAAATGAATTACGTTGCAAGGATATTGACACAACTTAATGGTCAATTAAAAAAATCGAAACAGGCCCGTTCTACAAATCGTACGATTTGATATCGGCGGGATTTGCGAAACATTTCTGATTATTTATTCTATTTGTAATGAAAATGATAAATTTTTCAAACTCAATTGTCTTTTTGGTTAAGAAAGCTCGAACGGTGATTTCGATTCTTCCAAAAAGTGTAGCCCTGCCCGGTGCAAAATTTGTTTGATGTTACACTCAACACTGTAAAAGGGCATGTCTTTTGCATTCTTGTCCGTGTATAGCTCACGCATTTCATAATATTGATTTTCAGGGCAACCATCTCCCCTGACAAATCTTCAAATGGCAGTGAATGTGCCTTGTTTGCCTTATAAGAGTGCAACATTTTAAGAAACGAACACACAATTTTCTCACCCTTTGCCTTTAATTTAGAAGCGAACACGAAACGAGAAAGGGGCAATCAAAAGGCGATTTTTTTTTGGTAGAAACGAAATCACCATAAAAAATATTTTGTAAGTCTCCCCGGTGGACTATTTATTATATGTATTTTCCCCAACAAGTTTGAGAATTTGTATTTTTGTAAAGGTACCTTTATCACAAAGATCGGTTATACTATGCATTACATACATATAAAAGTATTGAGTTGTAGTACCTTTAAAACTGTTGTATTATCTATTAAAGATATCGGCAACGCGGTCCACGGCACGCGCATAAAATTTATTGCTTTATAATCGCTATTTTCCATGAGGCGTCCTAATGTAGATACATACTTAAATAAATGCATATGTACATATATGAAGTACATACACACATATGTACATACATACGTAAATATGTATGTTTAAGCAAGGTTGAAGAAGAGTCGAAACAGAACATAGAGAGTAGATTACGGGGTGGCAAGAAGGGGTCAGGTCAAGAATGAATATTGCGGTAAACGGCTGTACTGGCGACTTGAATTTCGCGCGCAAACTATGAACATATGTACATACATACATACATATGTATGTATGTATGTCTGTACATACGATCTACCGAACCTAAGTGCATGTCGAAGAGGGGAGCGGCGGCGGCAGCGAGCAACTAAAAATGTAAACAAACTGATTATCATCCAATCCAATGAATAAATAAAACAGTCGCACACAGAGCAACAACAACGGGCGCTGCAATAAAAACGGCAACGCCACACACTCGACGACGGCTACCATCACTTCGATGTCGATGTCGATGTCGTTGTCGCCACTGTCGCTGCTTCGGTCGTCATTACTGGCATCGTTGCATTCGCAGCAAACGCATGAACATTTGTACAATTACGTACGTACATATATAGGAACCTATGAGTCAATATGCATTTATACAAATCTAGTAGTTACACACGTAGGTATGTATGGATGTGTGTAGCCACAACCCAGTGTAAAAATGGGTTAAGCTGATGCCAGATAAAACTGTGCGGCTTTGCGTGACATTTATACACTTTGCCAGCCAAGCGCAGACGCAAAAGGTAGATACAACATATGACACAATGAACGCCAATATTTAAAACAATTTTGTATTGCTTTTTTACTCGTGGAAATTGCTGTGGATTTTATATTACTTATTTAGTTTTAAAAATATCAGCAATGTAATTAAATTTTATGTTGCTGCATGAAAACTCGAATTTGGAACAAACAAAATAAATATTAAACCAAGTGAAACGATCTATGTATGTACATATCGCACACGATCTTCAAAAGTGATACAACTGAAAATTTGGATTTTTTAAAATTATGCACTAAAAATGTGGACACATAGCTTTTATGTACCTTTAAGCAAAAGCTGGAGCAAATTTTGATTATAATTTGTTGAAAAAAAAACCAAGGTAAAGTCACCCTTGCTCATACGATTAGCACGTGTTACGAAATAGTTTTTCGCATTTTCTACCGAACGTGTAATTTTGAGTTGTGTCACGTTTGAAGATCGTGTGCGATATGTGGCATCTTAGTTGTCAAAGCTAAACTGTCACGCAAATCGCAGCAAGCGTTTTTTTTTATCTGGCATCCAATGTTGCCAGAACTTTTTGGACCAACCGGCTAAATTGGCAAAAAAAAACCGGCTAAAAATGGCTAAACTGTTTCATCTGAATTTCACATGTTTTAATAAATCACAGGTAGACTAGTTCTTGGAGAGAAGTTGCAAATTCAAGATGGAGAAAATTTTGCCAGCAAGAATTCGCAATTAGGAAAAACATATGATTGTGGTACAGGTTGGATTTTTCGTCGACGATAATTTAAATAAATAAATACGTTAAATTTACCAAAAATGTAAGTACATAAATAATTAATTAATTTAGTTAATTCCAAAGATTTGAAAGGTACTCGGCTGAAAAAACTGTATTCGTAATCGGAATGCAATCTCAGCCAGATTCGATATAAGAAACCCGACATTTACTACAACAAAGAAATTGAAACGTATGTTGAAGAAAGTTGGACTGATAAGAAATATACATATATATAGTAGTAGATCCTGTCTTTTGTCCCTTTGAAAGAATTTTAGAAAGTCTATACAAATTTCTTATGTTTGAAATGCAACCGTGGACATAAGCTGGCAGGGAAACTTGCAAATTCCAGCAAATTTGCGTTCGTGCAGAAATTTGGAAGTTCCCCTACTTGAGAGACACTTTGGGAGCATTTTTCCTTACTATCACATAAAAATTTGAGCTCTTTTATTTTAATTTTTACGCATTTCGGTGTTGTTTCATTTAATTCAAGTTGGCTTTCGATTTTTGGAATTTAAATAAGTTCTCAGCAAAAAAAAATTTTGTTCAAAAAAATACGTATGTACATACTTAGTGCTTGAAAATATCAATTTCTTCCGTACGTTAAAGCTTTAAGCGTGGACAACAAAGATGTTGTGTAATTAAGGCAGAATTGCGCTATCTGGGAGGACAATATGTATGTGTTGGAACTATGTATATCCAAACATAAACGCGTGTTAAGCGAACAGTGAAACAATTTGTTATTTTCTAAGTTTTCGAATAAAACTTCACCCTTAAATTTAGGAAATTCATAACAAACATTTTGTGAAGAAAATACCCGCTACGGCCTTCTTTAGAAAAAATATATTCGTTTAAAATAAAAATAAGCGAAATCAGCCCAATTTTATATTACTAAAGGCTAGTCGCCATTTCTAACAGATTTTGGATCGCTTAGTCAAAAATGCATATATATTTAAATGTGGAGAAAACAAGGCAAATAGCAAAATCGGCTTAAAACGGCTAATTTTTTTTTACACAACGGCTAATAAATCGGCTGCCGGCTAAACCGAGATTTCTCCGGCTGTTTGCTATCGCTCGCGAACGTGCTAGTCGAGGTGAAGCGAGTGGTACGGAGATGGAAACATAACTATACATTTAGTGGAGAAGGACTTGTCTTCACTTGGCATTTCCAATTGGCGTCAGTTGGCAGAGAAGAGAAACGAATGGCGTGTCTTGTTGAGCTCGGCCAAAATCAAAGAAGGATACATATGTATGTATATCTATACATATTCCCTAATCTGTAACTGCCAAAATGTACAAATTTACAAGTCGTGGGATCCCTGCTTAACAGCTGTCACTTGCGGCTAGGCTATTTGTCTACTTAGCACACCAGATATTCCCTTGAGTTCCATAAGCCCATGAACCAAAAATACAAGATCACGCCAGCAAGCCAGTAGCCCGTTAAATTCGCATTTAGGAAACAAGTTGGGCGATTTTGACATTAGCCGTTTGTTTACATTTGTTCGTTGCGTACAATTTTGGTGGTGGCTTTTTACTGGAATTTTCTTCATTTTCGCTTGTGACAACGTGCGTACACATAAAGTAAAATATAATTTTACACAACGACATGATTTATAGAAGAATTTGTATAATAAAAAATTATTATTTATGCGTTCAACAATTATTTACGCGGTTTTCTTCGTTCTCTTCGTTGTTTACTTCTTACAACAAAGATGGCGTCGGCATTTCGACAGCTAGAAAATTACTTTTTTCTTTCTTTCGTTCGCGCATGGTTTTGTGTCTTTCGTTCATGCCTTAAACCCCTTATTTTTTTTTTGCCCAAGTTCACCCTCCAAACCTTGAATAGTAGTAACAGCAGTATCTACCAGATGCACTTGTTCAGCCAATGATTTTTTTTATTTCCAATCTAGTTATTATTTCCGAAAAGAAGCTGTAGTTTGCATTGATATAGGCTAACCGTGCTTCAAACGAATTTGAAGCTATTGCTTTTTTCGCCTTCAATATTGAAGAAGCGTCACTATCATTTAGACCTTTAAGAAAGACTTGAAATTCCTTAAAATGTAGGCAATAATATTTTGCCGCCTCTAACCAGGCTCCCCCCCATCTCGTTAATATTGGCTGTGGCGGAAGAGCGATATTGGGATACATGTTCTTAAAAGCTTCAACGCGCACAGCAGATTTTTTTTTTTATATTTTTTCCCATTTGATATTAAATCGTCAACATCACTGGAGCGAGTTCATACATCTTCGGTCACTCGGTGCATTACGTGCCAAACAAGTAACGTGCAGTAACTTTGGGTAAAATACTTTCAGCGCCTTTGCTGATTATACCATAACGAGCCCTAACCGAAAAAAACGTAGGCGACATATTTTTAAAAAATTTTCTTTTTGACGCAGAAATGCCCGTAGAGCATCTAGATTCAATTCTGCATCAGAAGAAAAATTTTGAAAAAAATTTCGCCTAGGTTTTTTTTTTGGGGGGGGTTAGGGCTCGATATATAGCGCTGCGTCAGTGACATTAAAATGACGAAATCAGTACCCAATAGGTGCATGGAATCATCAAATGCTCTCAAAATATGTAAGAATATGCCCTAACAAGTCGATGCCATGTTAACACAAAACTCTTGATTCGCAACATTTGTTAATCTTTAAGTTCCTATAACTTACCAAACAAACAAAAAATGTAAATGCATAGAAATCCGGGCCCTAGTAATGAGTAATCTAACATATGAAGATTGTATTCCCAATCAATCGAATGCGTGATGGTAGTCTTGAAGCGTTGAGAATAAATCTAAGCTTCTATACTTCTTTTGAAGTTGACTTGCTGTATCCGAATGTATCTTTGGTTAAGGGTCTAGAATCCTCTGACACGGCGGAAACGTTTTTCTACTCTCAGACGATATGCACGTAAAAAATGAGGCATCTTGTAATGTATGGGTGAAATTAATGTTCCCTGCAGTAAAATTTAGAGACAGTCTGACAAAGCGCTAGTTCCGCACTACATATGTATATCAGTACTATCACTGAACTAGTGCAAAACGGAGGCAGAGCGGGACAGCTGAAACTTGCAGGGCGTAAATGTGCAAATGCTCACTACTCGTACAATACGAAAGTAGCTCAGCGAGAATATGTACCTCCGACTCAAGCATCGTTAGAGCTTAAGCAGACAGACGGCAGCGTTGATCCGGATCAACTCGGGAATTAACTGCTGTTGATCCGGATTAAGTTCCAATTAATCCCGATCAACGCTGCCGTCTGTTTAAGCTTTTAGTCGCGAGCTCAGATCGCGGTGGAGGTATAGCCATANAAAAAAAACTGCAATCAGAAATAGGCTTGGCATAGTGCCTTAAAAAGTAAAAGTTATTTTGGGGAATTTTTTCAGGAGTTTGGGGAATTAGCCGTAATAGAGTTGGCATCCCTACATGAATGTACTTATTTATATAATATATATACATACATACATATATAGATATGTGAATACATATGGTACGAGCGTGTTATTAGGAAACAATAACAAAAGTTGAAGGAAAACATTCGAGTCGAAACGTAAACACGCATCGACATTCGCACGAACTGAAGATATGGGTATGTATATGTATTATATATATATATGTATGTATTATGTGAGTATTTACAGTGGCGCTCGCCCAAATAGCATACTTTTATTTTTTACAATATTCCCAATGTTTTACGTGATAAATTTTTTTTACAAAAAATTTCAAAAACATGTCATCAAAATTTTAAATTTTTTCGGAATTTTAGAAACTTTTTGGGTATGCGGTTGTGTATGCAGTTTTTAGCTTAATAAATTTTGGTATAAACATATGCAGGTTGGTAAATTCTGCAAATTCCCGTCGGTTTTTTCGAATTTTCTTTTGTTTTATGTGGAAGAAAATATGCAACACCCTCGACAAAAAAAAAATGCCAAAAATCAACGGGAATTTCCAGAATTTTCAAACCTGCATATTTCATACTAAAATTTATTAAGCTAACAAACTGCATACACAATAACAGCTCGATTCAGTGCACTTGATAAATTGAAAATCTATAATCTATAATTTGTAATTTTTTTATTATTTATCAAGAATTGGTATTCTAGCACAGAATTTAAAAGCTCTTTTCTTGATAAATTATCAAGACTGAAAGTGCTATTGACAAATTGAAATTTCATGTGAAATGTGTAAATTTTGTATAGTAATAAATTTGTTTCTAACAATTAAATACTCCATGTGCCGGCATTTGAACCTGCGACACACGGAATTATAGTCGACATCTCTACCTGCTCGGCTACGAGAGTCAAAAGTTTTTTTGCTTTTAATTTCATATTTTCATATGTGACAATGAAATCAGTTCCACTCATGTGGAAATCAGTTCCACTAATGTAGAAATCGTAGAGATTTTTGTTTTATAAATATTGATACAGAATTCAAGGGAAGCGTTTACTTGATAAAAATCTTCATAAAATTTCTTTACAAAAAAATTTATCAAGAAAACACAGAATCGGGCGGTAAATTTCTATAAAAACTGAAAAAGTTAAAAGTTTTGATGCATTTTTTTTTTGAAATTTGAACTAATTTTTCTGAACTGTACATAAGGTTTTGAACTTGGACATATATGGTTTATTAAACAATTTTGAGGCCGTTTATTCGAAAATTATTGCGGAAAAACAACAATAGTTTATAAATGGTAGAAGTTATAGCTGCCATTTCGGAGATCACCACATCTCCTCATCAGACTTCTTCGCTGGGATTCGATCCAACGACCCCAGTGGTCTACACACTGTGCTAAGTTCGCCTTATAAACTTTTGTTGCTTTTTCCACATTGTGAATACATATTGTAATTAAATAAACGTGTGCTTTTTAGGTGAGAAACACTGCCCTGCAAAAATCATTGGACCATGTGGTCCATTTGCGCCTTATTGGCGTACTTACAAAATGCTCCTCTGTAATGCAGTATCGGACCAACTCATGTCTCTAAAGAACTCTGTACTTTTTGCCTTTCTTGAGAGCTGGATACTACTAAGCTATTCAGGTCTATTCTTCGCTGGTAGCAAACATTTTGTAACCGATAAACAAAGGTCCTGTAAATTTTTAAACCCTTTTCGCATTCTGTGCACTCTTTTAAGTGGTAAATCTTGCTATCATATCATAAGAAAGTAAATATGTACATAAATAATTACAGAATGTCCGAATCAAACCTAGATTAGTGTAGCTCGGCTATTTATATTTAAAAAAATAAGCAAAGATATGCACCAATACACCGAATACAGCAAATGCAATACCACGTCCGAATACCGATAGTCCGAAAATTCCAAAAAAAGAGCGAAGAAACTTATTTTCTTCAAAACTTTGGAATGGTTTCCTAATATGAGCTTCTACTATAATTATAGTATAATAATAATTATGCAGTATTAAATTTGTGAAGAAGGGATTCATTGAGACAGGGTAACCAAAATATTATTTTTTTTCTTTTCCACCTTATTCGTGGGATTTGGCAGATACGAGGTATTAAACTTAATTGGGCTACAAATCTGCATACTCAAAAAAAATCTGATTAAAAAGTTGAAAATTTTCATAAAAATTTTCGGAATTTTCGTGAGTTTTGCACAAAGTTTAGGAATTATATTCTTATGTTTTTTGTTGTAGAATGAACTCTATTTTTATAAGAAATTAGCGGAAAAATATTAGAATGAAAATTGTTGCATGTAATGTGAAAAATTTGCTGTGCCAATACTTTGTTCCGGCAGTGTATGTATGTAGTATGTATATCCGCATTTCAAACTCATTCAAAATAAAGTATGCTCGAAAATTTCTTTTAAATTATAAACAGAATCAAATCGCTCAGAGAAATTCGTCGGAAGAAAGTTCGCTGCCAATAGTAAAACACACTGCAGTATACGAGTTTGCACGAGAGGTCGAAAATATCCCTCTCCACTTTGAAAGTGTCCCAAAATAACTATCACTATTTAAGATAAAAAATAACCTACCAAACAGAACAGGTGTTTTGTTATTTGTAGATGTGTGCTCCTCTCGGTGGGAAAGGGTTATTCGCATATATTTTTCCGTTGCTGTTGGACACGGACACTTATCACTGGAAGAGGAAAAATAAGTGTTAGAGCGCGGTTATTCACGAACGTGTACGTAGGGTACCGTAGAAGTGCGTAGAAGAAACATATCAAATCTGTAACTATATAATTTTCTTTATAATTACCTTTATTTGAATCTTTCTTCCTTTATCTTCGCCATATAAAATGATAAAAATCTTGATACAATTGCTTTACAAATAATTTATCAAGAAAACTCAGAATTGGGCGGTTAGTTACAAGTCCCAAGACATAAATAAAAGAGTTATCCCAAATACGTTTTCAGTGATGTACCTACATTATTTCGAATCGAGTCATAAATAAAAGAGTTATGAAATAACTTTTGGTTGGTTTTTTAAAACGGGACCAGGACAAAAATAATATTTACTATGCTGAAATCCACTCAATCCACTTGTATCTTTTATGTGGTGACCGCCGACCTAGTCTAATGTACTTATATAAATACATACATACATATTTATGTATGTATAACAGGTCGGTTGCTGTTTTTTAGTTGCTGTGTTTTTCTGCAGCTTATTTTTTTTTTTTTGTGTTGTTTACTGGTTTGCAATGTTTTTGTTTTCGAGTTTACAGTCACTGTCGATGCCGATGCCGAAAGAAAAGCAGTTACTCTGTGACAACTGAAATATAAACAATGGCATGTAAGAATAATAAGAAAATACAACAAAAGTTGGAACAACCGAAATGGTAATAAAAATAACTTTGAGAAAATAAGGGAATATAATAAAAACACCATTGCCAGCGACCAAAATACTCGTACAAACAGTGTTGCTAATTAAAATACATATTTTTGAGCGAAACGTAGTGCTTTTGAATATAAGGCTAGGTTTATGACCTAGCGGTTTCGCGTCGCCCGATGAGATTAAAATTATACAATTTTAATTTAATTTTTTTTTTTTTTTTTTTTTTTTAGTGGTGTTTCTGGTGCAGCGATTATTTATACTGACATAACAATTTGTGTAATTGATAGCTGGTAGCGATTTTGATCTCATCGCGCGTTGCGAAATCGCTAGGCCATAAACGTAGCCTAGTCGAGAAAAAGTAGCCACAACCGGTCAGCGTGGGTTAACGATTCTGAACCGAAGTCGTGCCATGCGTATATACGATATATCTAACTTATTTATAGGCCGATTTGGCTGCTATTTATAATAAATGTATACTGGTTATGTAAGCAGACACATTTTTTCTGGTTTCGTTGTGTGGCGCCAGGGTCGAGATATTTTTCAAATTTCGAGATGCAGTGTATCCATCATAAACTCTTGTATCTAGGTTAATCCTTTTTCAGATAGCGCGGATTTTGTTTTACCTTATTAATTTTACATTTAAAGAGAGCTGGAAGTAAAACTTTCCAGAAAAATTTTGCGAAAAAATTATTCAATTCAAATATCTGAAATTACAGACTTTACTAGTGTGTAAAGTATTATTAGTTCAATGATATAAGTGCCATAGCAACGAATTCGAAATATATACATCTTATTTTGGTTTTAAAAATTTTTTCAGCACTTAAACTTATAAAATTCGTTTTTTTTTTTGGAATTGCCGAAAATGTTAAAACAACCTTACGTCAATAAGTGCTCAACCTTAAAAAAAATATGTAGCTCTTCATTTTAGCTAGTATTAGTATTATTTAGCTCTTTTTAGCTCTTTTTTTCGACCGTTTTAGCTCCAAACGAAAACTTTCTCTGGCAACACTGATTTTGCCATACGAGCGTCACGTAACGCCAAGTTTGAAATACCCATATATTCGCTATTTTTGGGAAGTTTATGTCATCTTTTACGAACAACTTATTCTCTTTATCAAGCTTATTATTTGTATGACGAAATCTTCAAAATCGTAAATTTTGGATTACCTACATCGATACATTATTAAACGTGCGAAATCTTTCCATCTGTCTTTTGATATACCAATTGTCTAAACTGGACAAATTTTGATTGCGTTTTCCCACAAAATTAATTAATTAATTAATTAATTTTGAAATAATTCTATATATTTTTAAGCGTGCGATGTGTACATACACTAGTGTAGGAGTTTAGTTAGAGTAATTGTTCTTTTGTATTTTTCGATTTTGAGTTTCTTTCTTTTTCACCGATTTAATGTTTTGTTTAAAAGCTTTTATTCTATTTTTGCACATAACTATTTACTATGCACACTATAGTGGTTCGAAAAAATTTTATTTTTAAATTCATAAACGGTACCTCCAATTTTTGTTATTTGTGATAAAAAAAGAGAAACGTATTATTTTAATTTAAAAAAAGATTTTTAAGAGCTCGCTATGGTCGGTTGTAAATAATGTTGTAAATTTTTTTATTTTCCCTGATTACGAATCTGATGCCAGATTTTCAAAATTCAAAATAGCGGATCCGAGTTTCAAACAAATCCAATAATTTTTTTTTTCTAAGTTGTTCGCCATTTGGGTCCACCATTTTGAAATTTGAAAAACTGATATCAGATGCGTGATCAGCGACACCAGATACGACCCCTGGTAACGAGCTTTATTTAACCCATGCCAATGCTTAAAGCGTCTAGTATCAACTTTTTAATTTTAGACATCTCTTTTCGAAAGCATATTTTCGGGCACTAGGAACATTTTAACGGTTTAGGACAGATATGTAATCAATGGAATATTCCCCAATAATACCTGGGCCTGAATTGCAGCATTCGATATGGAACGTAACTCGAATCGAAATTTGATTTGAGATCACGGCATTCGATAGCTGGTGTGCATCGCCCATTTAACTTGGAGAAAACAGCTGCCATTTCTTAAATTCGATTCGAAAATAGTAGTTACTCGATAATAAAAATTGAGAACACCAGCGGATTTTTTTTTGTGTTTCACACTAAAAAAATATGTGTCTCTCTTTTATCACAAATAAAACACTATTTTGATGTAGCGCTTATGAAATTGCAAAAATAGTAGTGGTATTCACCAAATGTAGCAAATGTGGCCTGGCAGTCTGGCAACAGAGCAGATCAGCTCAATTCGGTGAATACCGCTAGTGTTTTTTTGAGCTACTCTAATGTAAACATTGTGGTGGTTGTTCACGCTTGCTTGGTTATCAGGTTATCTGATTAAAAATATTTTTTCTGTAGTGTACTTTATTGTTGTACAACACAACAACAAGATACACTGCAGAAAAATTATTTTTAACCAGATAAGCTGATAACCACGCAAGCATACATACATACATACATACACACATACATGCATACAATGTGTCACTGGAAGGGTACTCACCGCACCGAAATACTTCATCTCTTTCTTCATGCGCCGATGATGGGAAGTGCCCGGCGCGCCTGCGACTGCCGCCGCTGCTGCTGCAACCGCTGCACTTGTCGATGGCTGGGCCGCCGTTGCTGTCGCGTTTTCGTACGTGCTAAGACCGTTAAGAGTTGACGCGGCAGCCGCTGTATGGCCGTTTGTGCTCGATCTGCTCGATGATCCACCACCGCCGCCACCTCCGCCACCAGCACCACCGCCCGCTTCCATAAAATCAAATCTCTTGAACGCGTACCACTTGGATGGGTTCGGCTGGATGCCCTGATATAGTTTGACAAGCATTTTATGCTTCTCCCGTCGATATTGCGTGAGTAATACGTTCATCTTTCGCTCCACCTCGGCCTTACTACAACCAAAACGATCCGCTATCTCCGACCACGCTCGAAAACGGCATAACTTGTCTTTGTACTTTGGATCGGCACGATTCCACAATTCTGTGTGAATGCGATACTGTTCGATAAGTTCTAACGCATCGTCGTTGGTCCATTCCATGACTTTGTTGCCACCGATTACCATGTGCTGATGCGCGGCGGCCAGGTTGAAATTTATTGGCGTCAACAAATCGGTTGATTCCTGCTGCTGCTGCTGCTGCATCAGCGCGGCACGGGCAACGGTGTACGATGAGATGGCGCAATTTGATTTTTTGGCTATTGCAAATGTATTCGAATTGAATTCGGTAAAATTTTTCTACTTATCGCCAACTGTGGTCGGGACTTAAGTAGTAGAGTTTAACTTCAGGGAATGTGCTCGAAAATGCAAAAGTTCATTTTTTGTCGTTCAAAGGTCCTAGATTTCTATTGTGTCTCATTTTGCCAAAGTCCATTACTTACATATATGTATGTACATATGTATGCATACAGCAGGTAAGAGATATGTATGTAGTTGCCATATTCAAGGATTGCTGTTATCAGTTACTTCACTTATACACATATAGAAGCATTTCTAGTGATAAACATACATATGTGTGTATGTATGTATTTACATTAGTATGGCCGGTAACTATTGGGAAAAAATTTTGGAAGAAAATTTTAATTTTTGTTGGGTCGTCGTAGCCACTAGACTGCTAAATATTTCTGAAGAAATGAGGCAAAATTGATAACTCTAAGGCGTGTGTTGTTTATGCACTAACTTCTCTTTGTGGTTCTTTCTTTTCGTTATGAAGGTTTTGAGATATGTATTGCCAAAAAAAAACAGTTTTCTAAAATAAAAAGAGGCCAAAGTTTCAACTGATAATATGCATCTGCAGAATCCGCTAACAGATCAATCTATATGATATATAAAAAATTAACGGTTATTAAATTTACTCTGTAGTTTATACTCCATTTTTCATTACTTTAGGTGCAATACTTGTAATCAAACATCTTTTATACGCAAATGACCAATTTTATATTTTTGCAAAAACTATTTTTTTGTATTTCAAAATCTAAATGACGCAAACAAAAATGTACAGCGACCAATTTTTCCCTAGGAAATGGAGGCTCTAATAGATTTTTAAGCTGTATTAAACTATGGAAACATGATGAACCTTGACTTGTTACAGTTACGCCTCAACGTTACCCAATCGACGTGGAATTTTATAATAATTATTGTTTCATATGCATGAAAATATTTACTAACGCAGATAGTGCGACCATCGCGTCATTTGAAAATCAACGGCCATCCTAATGCGCATATAGATACATAAATACAAAGATATCACTCGATCCTCGAAAGTTTATTTAGTTAAAAATCCCTGTTTGTGAAATATGTATGTATGTAGCAGAGCTGTAAAACTGTGAAATCATTTAAAATTTTAATCATGAAATATTTACAAGTAGTATTTCATTCATTTTCCTTTGGTCTGGTAGTGTGGCTTATATTTTTTTCAATCTACAATCATTAAAAAAAAAATTTTATTTCACACAGTAAGGTAGTAAATACCTGAATGAAAAACTGAGAATGCTGAAGTAAACAGAATTCAATACTGAATTAGCTTCCAGATGAATGAACACTTTGCTATGTGTGCATTCTCTAATTCAGTTCCAATCAAATTTTATACACTAAGAAAAATATGTATGTAAGTTTAAATGATGGAATAATGAGGTGTATGAACTTTAAAACGCTATTGACATAGTGTCGCGTATCAATGCACAGCGGCCACGCGGGCTAAGCCCTGTCCTACGAATGAATGGTTGTGCTTGGACTCCTCCACGCATGAAACGCAGCTTGATTCACATGAACATATCGTACAAATTTATAGTTTTGGTTGCTTGAAAACTGAGTGAAAAATGTTCCAAGAAAATTAGTATCTATAACTTTTTTCTTTTAAAGATTGGAAAATCTGCAGAACATGAAATAATCAAGCATAACAACCATCAAATGATAGCAGCTTTTATCATTCAGTCCATGGTTTATCCACATACATATAATGTCTTTTTTTTTATGATCAGTTTTTATTTGAAAAGAACGATATTCTCATTTCCCAATACCAGGCGCTCATGCATGTGAAGTAACAAGTTTTCTATTTCTACGTAAAAAATTGTTTGTATAAATTTTTAAATTTCCAAAATTCTACTTTGTACAGTTCAAAGGCTTCTACAAAAAAAAAATTTATTTAAAAGTTCTACAAACAAATTTATACATATAGAAAGCTTGCTACTTCATATGTATG
>NW_016165048.1:13086-29053 GCF_001687245.7 Rhagoletis zephyria | reverse complement strand
TGAAGATGAAGATGAAGATGAAGATGAAGATGAAAACGAAGATGAAGATCTAGATGAAATGAAGATGAAGATGAAAATGAAGATGAAGATGAAAATGAAGATGAAGATGAAAATGAAGATGAAGATGAAAATGAAGATGAAGATGAAAATGAAGATGAAGATGAAAATGAAGATGAAGATGAAAATGAAGATGAAGATGAAAATGAAGATGAAGATGAAAATGAAGATGAAGATGAAAATGAAGATGAAGATGAAAATGAAGATGAAGATGAAAATGAAGATGAAGATGAAAATGAAGATGAAGATGAAAATGAAGATGAAGATGAAAATGAAGATGAAGATGAAAATGAAGATGAAGATGAAAATGAAGATGAAGATGAAAATGAAGATGAAGATGAAAATGAAGATGAAGATGAAAATGAAGATGAAGATGAAAATGAAGATGAAGATGAAAATGAAGATGAAGATGAAAATGAAGATGAAGATGAAAATGAAAATGAAGACGAAGACGAATATGAAGATGATGTTATGATCGACCAGTAATTCTCGCAGGAGATTTCAATGTCAACTTTTCGCTGGCCGAATACATGTATGATGAACTGACAAAATTTTTCAAAGAAAAATTTTCATTGGAAATGGTTATTAAATCGTTAAAAAAAAATTAAAATAAATATGTATTTAGTGTATTAGAAAATGTGTACATGTGTATATATATCGCACATTTCTTTCTTTCTGAAATTCCTCGATTAAGTTTTACTTCTTCCGCGCGTAGTTTTTTTTTTCTGAAAATAAGAAGACTCAGTATTTTGGGTAATGTAACGCCATATATAATGCATATATACATTCTGTTTATTAATCTCTGTGGTATTTTTTATGTACTTTCCGATTTAAAAAAATTTGTTACCAAAAGACGAGACAAAAAACACTTTATTTTATTTAAAGAAAACACGTGTTTTGACTCCTGTTCGCTTTTGCTACGATTTTCACAACAAAAAATTTTGCTTTGCGAAAATCGAGTTTTAAGATTGTCTATCATTTGGTTCATTTTCAAAGTTTTTAAAACTTTCAAATTTGTAATGAAAGAGCACGAAAAATACTACTGAAACCAGAAAACAGAAACATTATCAAAATACTGAGTCTTCTTGTTTTCAGAAAAAAATTCTTACGACTTTCGAGGCGTTTTAGGGGGAAGAAAATTAAAAATGATATTTTTGAGAAAATTTAGTCTTTTGAATTTTACAAAACGGGCCTCAATTTTGTTAACTTAAAAAATATTTCAAATTTTCAAGTATGCAATTATAGAGCATCAAAATCCCTTCTACCAAAAAACGTAATTAAAAAGTATTGATTTAAAAAAACTAGAAAGATTAAAAAAAAAATGTCACCTCAGTTTTTCTCTAAGATCACACTTTGCCAATTTTCAGATGCTCGTGATTCAGCGATTTTTTTTGTTTGCAAAACAAAAAATACGTGTCTCTTTATTTGTCCTAAAAAATAAAAAAAAACTTATTAAACTTGATTTCGAATTTTGAACCCATTCACCCTGCATGAATTGAAATAGCATGAGCCTTTTATGTTGCTATGTGCTACCACATTGAATACATATATGAATTCGCCTTGGTTGATAGAATACAACGCTGCGCAAAGAGAAGGCGAGGGAGGGGAAATGCCGAACAATAGATTTTGTCTTCTTGCAACTTAAATGAATGCATTTTGTAAACAAAAGCTCGTACGTTACTTAATGCCTTGGTTATAATACACGGGGCAAATCGGCAAATTCGTAAGGATCTATTTGCATTATAAATATTTGCATTTATTAAACATACAATAGGCAATTATGTGACAGATCACTCCGTTCAATTACTTCCAATATAACTCGGTCTTTAGGATGCTAGCAGGCCGAATTCATATAAGGTGGTGTTACCGGATTTTCAATTGAAATCGAGAGTGAATATATCTTATATATAAATAGGCAATGTTGTTTCTTTAACCCCCTTTTACGGCTAAACTATACGTCTAAGATATAAACAATAATACATGATTAGAAGGGTATTACGATGCTGCTGTGCAGACAGTTATTAAAATTTCAAACTAGTTTAATATAAAGCAAAAAAGTCAATTCAAAAGTGACACCAATACCAATGCCTTACATGTACATGGTTGTGCCGGAAATGCCTCCTAAATGTATGCTTTAGTATTAATATTAATCACAGAAACGTGCTAAGCAGCAGTTTAGGAATAAGATGTATGTATGTACCAGGGTTGTTACGAATATTCGCATTCGCAACCGCGGAACTTCCCCATTAATTTTAACATTCGCACTCGCTTTCGCATTTCGTGTTACCCGAGCGACGCACATGGGAGTATTTTTGTAACAAAACTGGTCAAATGTCATATTTAACAACTTTGATAAAAGTGTTTCTAAACATATTATTTCTTAAGCTATGTAACCGAGCTATCAATGGGCAGTCATAAAAATTCCCAATTCTACTTGACCTTTGACATACGTCAAAGAAAACATTATCCATTATTAAATATATGTAATATATTTTTTTCTCTGTGCTTTAAATACCTGCATTGGTTTTTTCTTTAATATAATTATTTTGGACCAATCTTAAAAAAGCTACTAGATTTAAAAAAAGAAACTGGGCACCGTAATTGTAAGCCAAATTTTCGTGATTTGCTTTTGATGTTACATACATACATATGTTCGTTTCACCCATTTCAAATGTGGCTCTTTGGGGATTTCGTTTTTAGCGAAAATTTAAAAAGCAGTAATTCTGTTTACTTGTCGGGCCATATTATTTTCATATTTATATACATTGGATCCTCGTCTAAAAAATTCCGTGATAAAACTCTACCCCTATGTCTTCCTTCTTTGCTATTTAAAGTCAAAGAGTAAGCTCTTTCAATAGGGATTTCCAGCAGAAATGAGAATCGATGCTCAAATAATTAAAAAGCTATAGGTCTGATCTTTAATTAGGTAAGAATTACGTAACTATCACAGACCCTTATCATCCGTGATTCCAATAGTTCCAATCAAAAAAAAAAACTAAATTCAAAAAACGCTGATGACATTACAGGTTCACCAAATTCTGAAACAGCTGACACGTTAACGCACGTGAGTGTGGCTGACACGATCAAACTTATGAGAGCGCCATGTCGCTCTATCAACAGTAAATTTTATATGTTGCTACGCCGAACAGACACGGCATATGTACGTACACGTCGGTGAGGGGGCAATTTAAGACACGACAAGAGACGCGTAGGATGCAGAAAAGAAAAACCCACCAAGCATATAAGCCACTTATTGTGAAGTGACTTAAGTCATTTCCATCTCTGGTGCTCGAAAAAATTAATCATTTTAAAAAATGTCCTCTTGAATTTATGTACATACTCACCATACATTTACGTAAATGACACTAATATATACGGCGTACATTTGTATATACATACATACATACGTCTTCACTTTCTATAAATTTTCCCAAAAATTTTTCCCATGCATTGAATAAAATTATTAAAATATGTATGTATGTGGGCAAATCAAAAAACAGGTAACTTTTTTTGTTTTTTAGCTTTATTTTCATTGTTGTAAACTGTACCAAGCTGGTTGCTTTTGGATATAATTCATATACCTATACTTGAAGCCTCAAAAAAATTTTTAATCAATTTGTTGCATAATTTTTGAGTTATAGATGTTTTAATTAAAAAAAAATATTAAAAAATAAATAATATAAAAAAAACTTTTTAATATACAACGCTTTTATAAATGGACTAAAAAGTAGAAAATAATATTTCTCAGTCCCATAGAATTTGTTTTGATAACTTTTGATTTTGAAATTTTAGCAAAAGTCATTATAAACAATTTATGAAATTGAAAATGAAAAGCGTGGGGCGCATGTAATACACTTGAATTGATATGAAAAGTAATATATGAATGTATGTATGTGGGTATATGAATAACGACCGCTTAAAATCGATTTCAAAGTTCTACTTTCGCTGTAGAAATTTTAGGTCTACGTTATGTAGTTTGACTATTGTCAATTAAATCGAATGCTTTGTATCGCATGCGCTCCACGTTTTTCATTTTCAATTTCATAGATTGTTTATAATGACTTTTGCTAAAATTTCAAAATCAAAAGTTATCAAAACAAATTCTATGGGACTGAGAAGTATTATTTTCTACTTTTTAGTCCATTTATAAAAGCGTTGTATATTAAAAAGTTTTTTTTATATTATTTATTTTCTACTTTTTAGTCCTGTCTGAATAAAATTTTGCAATAGATATTAAAATAATTCAACGATATTAATAGAAAGGTGCACACACATGCATTTACATATGTATGTACATACAAACGAGCACCAATTAATTTTATTTAAAGAAATGGCGTGTCGTCTATTTCCGGTGTAGCAAACGTAGTACATAGGGCGACATCTAGATGTCATCTACCTCGCCCTATTCACTATGCTTTTTTATAGGAGCTTTTCAAAGCTTTGCTTTATGGTGTCGGACACACAACATTGAAAGTTTCTGGAACACAACATTGAAAGTTTCTGGAACACAACATTGCAAGTTGATAAAAGCGTTGTAACAAGTGAATTTTTTATGTAATTTTTAAGAGATGAAAAATTTATTATATAATAATTCTTGAAGAGCAGCATATACTGCTCTGAAATTTTATGTGCAATTAGCACTTATGTATACACTTCATATGTAGGGTAAGTAAAGTGGGCTTTAAAAAATAACTAAATGGCAAGTAACGAAAAGTGTGTACCTCTACTTTTCACAATTTTCAACATTTTCGGTCTATCGCGTATAGTTTTTGAAGCATTTCATTTTAAATATTTTATAGGTGTGTATTGCGTTCTACAAACAATTACGAATAATTTGATAGCTTAGAAAGAGGTGTGCTTTCAGAATTAACCAACTTTAAAAGATAAAATATTCTGCGACCTTGAGCGAAATTTTTATTCCAAAAACATCATAATTGAAGGCATATTTGGAAAATACGCCGTACCCTGATTTACTACTTTTATTGATGCTCCTTCTTGTAGTCAGAATATTTCGAGCGTGGTATCAAAGCAACTTTTTTCCACAAAGGTTCTGACAGTTGCTCTTACTTAATTGGAGCCTTCTAAATTCAATGGCGTCCTGAGTTTTGCCCGATTGGGGCTCCACTTTTCGAAAAAGCGGTAAAGTTTGTTTTCTTAAATTTTAACTATTTTACAAAAAAAATGTTCCACATAACCCTTTTTTTAGATTACTTTAAAATCATAAAAATATTTTCAAAAATAAGCGAGTTATTTTCAAATACCGTTATCTCGAAAACCGGAGCCAATCCGGTAAAACGGTGGATGCCATTGAATTTAGAACGTTCCAATTAGGTGAGTTCAACTTACAAAATCTTTGCCCAAAATTTACAACTTGCACAGTGTAATTAGAACCCAGCGTATTCTTTTGTTTTCTATTTCAGCGATCTAAATATTTATTACTCGTCTATCTTTTGAGGAGCTTGATAAAAATTAATTACACTTATATTTATCGATTTGGTAAGAGATTACGAATAGAATCATATTTAAAAACATTGGTGTGCCCACAAATTTAAAAACTCAACTTTTTGTTTTGAAAGCGTAGCTGTTTTTTTAGATTTGCCCATATGCGTAGCTGCACACATATTCATACATATTCAAAAATACAAATAAGCGCATCCGTCGAGTCAACATTTCATTTGCAAATTGTTTGCTAATGAGCACTTTCAGCGAAGCACACCCGCCAATGCCACCAAACGGAAATTGAAAATATTTAGTACGAGTAGTATGAAGGAATGAGCTGCGAATAGTGTCAGCAGTTGGAACATTACTAGAAAATAAGAAGAGAAAATCGCAAAAGCAATAAAAGGAAATTCTTAAGAACCGACTGCAATGTAGTAAAGCCAGCCAGCAATTGCTGGGAAGTGCAACAACAATGTTGCTTCTCTGCAAATAAAGTGAAGAAGAAGACGAAGAAGACAATCACAGAGGAGTAAAATAAGATAGAAATGAATATACAGCTGCAAGAAAAATGCGCTTATCGATTGCACTCAAATAAATTGGCGTAAATTTGTAAAAGGTGCTGACGACGCTGATGATGATCGCCGCTCATGTTACACCAAACGACTGCAGCAAACTGGAATTCCCTTCCGCAAGCGCTTTCATTTATTCATTTTTCGTTTCGTTTTTCGCTTTGTAAAATGTCGACTGCAATTCTTTCTTTGCTGCATTTTTAATCTTCAACGCGCGCGCAAAGCAATAAATAAATGACAAATTTTCCTTTCTTGCTGTGGCTACGGCTATGGATGCGGCTGTATCAGTATGTATGTATGTACATACTTAGGTGGGTGGCTGTTGTCGATGAAGCTGAAAATACGCTGATATTAGTTGCCTGTTAAGTTTGAAATTTCACTGCTTATTTTAGCAAAATTTATTCTTCAACTTAATTTCGTTGTAGCGTCAAACTAAATTTTCCGCCATCGACAAGGGAACGCCATTATAAGGTGTTTCCTGATAATGTATTCTCCACTTGCGCTAAGCGGCAAAATTGAGCTGTAAAACGTTACTTGCAAGCATGCAAAGTAAGAGACATGAATAAATGAGCAATCGTCTGCATCGTCGTTTAATATGCGAATAGCGGCGTTAAGCTTTATGAAAAGCCCTAAAAAAAATTTTAAGTATTTCGTGTCACATTGCTTTAGAAAATTGATTCGTAATTAGTAGCATTTTATGAAAAATAAATTTAAAATGAGATAATATATTTAAGAAGTCTATCGAATGATACAATGCAAAACTATTGAGTGTAAATATGTTTCACTCAATGAGTAACGACGGAATTTATACACATACTTAGTAGGCATTGCAGGAAGCGTTGCTACAACAAAGGCTGTGGGCAAATAAGAGACATTTTTGAAGGCTTCTACTTCCTTCCTGACTACTACTTAGAATCATGGCGTCCCGTTACAAATATTATGTATATGAATAGTAAATATTTACATGGATGAGTTCTATCAGGAGATCTGAATTAAGCTAAAATTTAAGCTGTGTATCAGAAAAGATTGGGTTGACACTCTGGTTAGATATATAACGTCGATAAGGGAGGTCGATACAGCACTTCTTGCCTATACACACTGAGAAAAACAATAAACCATATCATTTTCGTTTCAAGCTAAAACCAGTGGTCGAAAATAACTCTTAACTGAAAAACGATATTAGTTTTTCGCGGATACCATTGCGCAGTCATATAAAGGTTTCTCTCGGAGAGATATGCAAATCCGCACATTATTTTGGTTGCCCTCTGAGATTTATATTTAAAAATTAAATAAATGAATCTTTTTCACTGAAACTTTTATTTCATTTCAAGAAGTAAATCTCTTTCACTTAGATTAACCTAGGAGACTTTGTTTGTTATAGTTGCTTGTCTTCGGTTATTAAGTGAGAGGAATAATATTGGTCGAGTTATTGTTACTCGATTTCTCTGGTAGGCGGTTGTCTTTATGCGTGTACCCGGATAGTCGCTTATATTTGCCGAGGGCCCGGGTAGTGAGTTATCTTTATACGGGTACCCTAATATGGGGTCATCTTAATCCGAGTAGCCGGGTAAGCGGTTATATTTATCCGGGTACCCGGATTGATGTTTATCAGATCTTATTTATTCGTGTACCCGAGTAGTGCGTTATTTTTACGGGTACCCTTATAGGGGGTTATCTTTATCGGAGTACCCCGGGTAAGCGGCTGTATAGTATATCCGGGTACCCGCATTGATGATTATCAGGCTTTATTTATTCGTGTACCCGAAAAGTGTTTATTTTTCAACCCGAATCTATGTAAATATATCTACAAGATGTTCAAGATTTGATTTTAAACATGATATGTGTAAGATATACACACACATATAATTATACACATGAAATTTATAAATTGCAAAAATTTTGAAAGAAAAAATATATTTGTTACTAAAAATAAACATGAAGTGCTTATATTCACTCAATTTTACAATTTTGTGTCTAATTTTTCTCAGCGCGAAAAATTTGGTATGTATGTATGTATTGCATGTATGTAAAGTAAGCAATCATTGTTTAATTTGCACACATTAGGAAAGGAAACTGGTTACCACTCTTCATATGCGTAACTTTAAACAAAAATCTTTAAGAGCAAATTTTAAACATTTTATGTATTAATTGTGAAATTGTGAACAATAAACGTCTTGAATTCAAGAAGCAAATTTGAAATTTTTTCTACGCCACACATATGATAAGTAAAAGTAAACAAGCAGAGTTTAATTTAATTAACATGATGTGTAAAATTGCAAATTCAAAAAAAAATTTTTTAGAGTGTACAACAAAAGGAGCAATCGGAAATTAACGTGATTTTATAGCTGCTTGAAACTTGTACTTCATTATACTAGAATTAAATGGTCTACAAAACTGCATACCAAAATTCTGATTAAAAAGTTTGAAATTTTGGTGAAAATAAGCAGAATTTTTCTAATTTTAGTACAAAGTTTGAAATCTGAATTTATATGCAGCCCAATTCTTAATATTCCCAGGGAGTTTGTTCTCCGGGAATTTTTTTCTCCCAAGAAAGAAATCCTCCAATAATTAACTCCCATGGGGCAGCATTTTCCCCGAAAATTTGGGAAGAGGAAATTCGAGCTTCGAATTTTTTGACAGCTCAACTCCGCCATTTAATATAAAAAATGCTCAGGGAATTTTTATTCATGATAGGAGGAAAGGGAGAAGGGAGAAAACTCCCAGGGAGTTTCTGTTCATAATCGGCATGATGGTGTTTGGTGTATACTGGCTAGACTTGTATAGAAAAATTATGGACAATAAATAAATAAAAAAAAACAAATGTCAAATGCCAAAACCGGTAAAAATATTGCAATTATTTTATTTTTTATTGTAGTGTATTTTAGTACAAAAGGAAACTAACTTTTATTGTCCTAAATATTTATTGCTTAGCACCATATAAAAAGTGTTTTATGTAATGTACATACATAAATGTGATATATGTATGTACATATGTATATTTTTACACATACATACATATGTATGTACATAACAAGCCAATTAATTCAATTATTTGTTTTCTTTTGTTTTGTTAACTCCACTAAATTAACTGGTTTTATGAATTACATAATACATACATTTATTTGTAATTTTTTATGGAATCAGCATCGGCATCGGCATAGGCCGATTCTTTCCCCATAAGCCGATCGGTACCTGGAAAAATTGCAATCGGTCGGACTTTACCTCGTATCCGCCAAATGCAATACCACGTATGAGGTAGCTGAAAAAAAAATGATCCTGTCTTAGTGCTTGCCTACTTCGAAAATTTAATGGTCAATAATTTTAGTAGAAACTCATATTTAATAAGTTCAGTTAGAAAACCATTCAGAAGTTTAGAAGAAAATAAGTTTATTTGCACTTTTGTGAAATTTTCGGACTATCGTGTATGTGGTATTTGGTGTATACGAGGTATTGCGCGCCATGCGACGATATCTATATCTATAATAATATATATTTTCAAAGCCGTTTTTTGTGTTCTCAAAGCTCGCGAACGGCTGTACTGATATTTTTGAAATTTCGGACACCTGCCGCCCACGTCCCAAAGATGGTTATAAGCTAAAAAGAATGTCGATATACAAAGGGGGCGTGGCACCTACCATACAAACCGAATTTTTCATCCTACATAATTCTGGAAGTGTCGATGATAGAGTTCTAGAGCTTGGTATGAAGATATACGAAATCAATCGCTTACTCTTGGAGAAAAATTTGAACTATTGGAAAAGGGGGCGTGGCACCTCCCATACAATCCAAATTTTTCATAGTGCATATCTCTCGAAGTATTCATGGTAGAATATTAAAACTTGATACGGAGATCTCATTGAAAAGGAGGCGGGGCACCTTCCATAAAAACCGAATTTTTCATACTGCATATCTCTACAAGTTTTCATGGTAGAGTACTGGAGCTTGGTGTGGAGATATATGCTATCAATCGCATACTCATGAAGAAAAATTGGAGCTATTGGAAAAGGGACGTGATACCTCCCAAACAAACCGAATTTTTATACTGCACATCCCTGGAAGTGTTCAAGGTACAGTATTTGAACTTCGTATTGAGATATATATGTATATGAAATGAAGCCCATACTCATAGAAAAAATGGCGCTATTTGAAAAGGGAGCGCACAGTGGGACGTCCCCATATAAGCTGCGGCCAAAAGTAGTAACCGTACTAGAAATTCGCTGAAATTTCGTATATGCGCTGTTCGGCACTTAGAAATGAAAAATGTGGAAAATGGAAAAATTCAACGCGCTACCACGCCCACAGCTCTCGTGGGCGGAAATAGTAAATGTGAAATTCAGAGCATATGCTGTTTTTAACGAGAAAAGCATAAATATGAAAGATCGTCAAAATCGGTTTACATTATCGTCCAGTAATTCTAGACAAACAGGCGCAAATTAAAAAAAAAAGAATTTTTTGATGAAATTCAGTATGCCCTGCTCGTTTAAGCCGGAATTTTCCAACTTGGATGACAATAAAGAATTTCTTATAACGGCGCCCACCCACTACATAACTTTTTTGGCTCCAAGAACTAAATTTTATGAATTTTGGATAAAATGAAGAGGCACATTTATTTAATTTCAAAAGAAGTTCCTATATCTTCATTTTAAAAGTGACAAAACGAAAACATTTACAATACCTGCATAATAAATTAGAACGGTGCACGATATGTAATTTCACTGAACAACAAAAGCTGAGCTAAGGCCAGCAGGACTCTTTCCATCGAAAACGGACCTCGTCCAGAGAAGCGTCAATTTTTGGCTGAATGTTGAATGTGATTAATAGATTGGCGAGTCATTAATATCTACATATTTTTCAATTTCCATTTTATATTGCATATTATTTATTTTATGTACAAACCCGAGTCTCTCCCTTCAGCTGTACACTAGAAACGCAATAAATTTCACAGAAGGTGGGTCTAAAAAAAAAGGAATAGAAGCTGAACTCGCTGTTCCTCGCAGCTGGAACTATTAGAGATATGACACGCATATTTAATGTTTACTTGTCCTAAGTATAATTTAGCTCGCTTCCTAGGTCCTTTTTAAATATCACTTTTTAAATTAAGCACTCGAAAAATTGTATACTCACAAAATTATGTAGAATTCCAAAGTAAACTATTTTATACATTTCCAAAGATTTATAAAAATTCAAAGCAATGCTTGTCCACAGATATATTCAAAAACTGCTCAACAGTCAGATTGGCTTTTCATATATATGCGCACAAGTGGAGAAATTAATTTTAATTACTTGCGACAAAATCAAAAATTTTTCGCATTGTTCCTATTCTAAAGTCGTGTCATGATTGCAAATATGCATTTTTATCTTGAATCCTTTTTGGTTTGGGTTAGCTAGATATTTTGCAATGTGTCTGCGTAATTACTTTTTCAGAATCCGCCAACCCGGTTTTACTAATTTTGGCCGCTGTAGCCTCATTATGGGGCGTGGGGCCTTCAAACGTACCAACTTTCAGCTATCTTTGAATATATTTATAATTCTTCTGCTAGTGTGTTTTTGTGTGAAATCCTCCTAATTGGCGCTGTAGCTAAGTTATTACCAAAAATCGGTAAATGAGAAAGGGTGCTGTGAATGTCCGATTAAATCGACCTGTTGCACCATTGAGTATATCGAACTCTCCCGTGTTACGATTATGCCAATGGATGTGATTTTCCAATATTATTATGCGTTTAAGGTTTTAAGGTATTTCGTCTGAAATAAGTAGATCGTCGGTTAAAGTACGAAACCGCGTATCGTCATTCTGCAAAACCGCGTAACTGACATTTGCTGCCAAAAATTGGATCTTGGCTCAAACCTTATCCATTCGTCCTGAAACATACCAGCCAAAAATACGTTTGCTTTATAAAAAAGAGAACCATTTTGAAATACGAGTGGATTTACTATCTAGAAAATAATTTATGTCACCTCACATACGCGGTTTAGCATTTTGTTGATACGTGGTTTTGTACTTTAAACGACGATATGTAGATAAGTGCGCACTAAAAGGACATTAGACACTTACTGTAGCTTTAAAATTTCATTGAACATTGCTTTGCATTCCACGCCAAATCATCGTGACACGCATCACACAAGCACATTTCGATTGCGAACGCTTTATAACTGTAAATGGCTCACTATAATCCATTGAATATGTAATAAAAAATAAGCGAAAAAAGTGCGTGCATGTGAGAGAGTGCTGAATTCCCACATGGCGATATCGCAAGTCCACTGCATGTAGCAGCATGTTGGTATTAATATACATACTTACATATGTACATGCCCTATATACAATGAGGGCGATAAAAGTCCATGTGGAATCAGCGCTTTCAAACCATGACGGTAATATTTTGAAGATATTTAAAATCCAATCTGGAACTTTCATTTTCGCACAAGGTCCACTTAATGGACGCATATAAAAAAAATTTTGCTTTAAGAAAAATGTTTAAAGTGAAACTTCTTTGCGCTCGGTTGGGAGTCATTGCAAATATCGATGAAATGAAAAGCTGACATAAGCCTTACATTACATTTACATTGAGCCCAAATGCGTCATTTGGGCTAGAGATTAGAAATGCGAAGCCAAATCACGCATTTATCCTTACAAATTCGCATTTTCAAAATGGCGCATTTCATCATATTTAAACAAAATCATGAAGCAAATGCTGTATTTTTATACCCGAGCGCACTTGTGCACAACGGTATTATAACTTTGTTCACATAACGGTTGTTTGCAACAGAATGAAAAGAGAAATCGATTAAGCGGTGACTGTCTGTCCGTCCGTCCGTCCGTCTGTGTACACGATAACACGAGTAAAAATTGAGATATCTTAACGAAACTTGGTAAGTACACTTCTTTCTGGCGTAGGACAATCGGACAATAACCACGCCTATCTCCCATATAACGGTAATTTTTACAAATACGAAAAATGCCATATTTTAGTAACTACCGAAGATAATTCACTCAAAATTGATATTTACAATAACTTTTAGACGAAAAATAAGAATGTGTAAATTTTTCGAAAATGGGCGTAGCCACGCCCACTTATGGTTACATGTGTATATCTTGGTAACCGCTGTACCAATTTCTTCCAAACTTGGCACAGTTGTTGGCCTTGGTATAACATACGAAATGGCCGAAAATTTTTAAAATCGAGCAATAACCACGCCCACATCCCATATAACGGTTATTTAGAGAAATACGAAATTTTCGATAAATCAGTAAATATTAAAGCTAATTTATTCAAAATTGATGCTTGCTACAATTCTTTACCAAGAAATACGTTTATGATAAAATTTTGGAAAATGGGCGTGGCACCGCCCACTTATGATCGCATAAATATATCTCGGTAACCGTTCTACCAATTTGTACCAAACTCGGTACGGTTATTGTGCTTGCCACATAAAACCAAAACATTGAAAATTATTGAAATCGGACTAAAACTATGGCCGCTTTTCATATAACAGTAAATTTCAGAAATGCTTGAAACTTACCATGTATCTGTAGCTTTCGGAAAGGTGAACCACATATATTTAAAACTTGCGCCGGGTATTTAATGTTCGGATCCGCCCGAACTTAGACTTTCTTATTTGTTTTTATTGCATTTTTTTTTAATTTCCACCAAAAAGCACGGAAAAACTTCTAATAGGTAAACAAAAATTTGTATTCTATATCATAAATGGACATGACTTGTGAGATTTGCATGTTTAAACTCGCATAACTCAGTAACCGCGGTAAAAAAAAAAAAATCTTTTAGACATTGGATACCAGTAACCATAGCAACCACATGGTGGAGTATGAAAAACATGCTGATAAAAACTTGGCGAATTTTGCCTTGCGTACTTAGAGAGATAATTGAAGAAATTGCGAAATGCAAACGGGTACTATTTTAAACCTATGCATACTGTTAGAAAACCAACTTCCACAAACATAATTTTCTACAGTTTCCTTAAACCTACTTCGTAAGCTCGGATTTTTCAGCTATTAAAACTCCTTCTCTTCCTAGAAATGCACTTCAGTTTACCCCCAGGGTCTACGTAAATATGTATGTATGTATGTTCTAACCCATATGAGCGTGGTTACAGTGAACTGTGTACAAAAAATATTTAATACCTTCATACATCTTCACTGGCAACCAAAAGTGAGTGCATTGTGTTTTTTCTTAAAATTTGCAAGTTTTTCAAGTAAAATTTTTTTTTGATATTTTTTTATCGAAATATGGTTCATGCTTTAATCAAAAGCATATTAGACAAAATTTGAAACTTTAGACAGAACTTAGAAAAATTCATCAAATTTTCGTCTAAATTTTGAACTTTTTGATTTTAGAAAAATTTTGGGTACCCAGATAGATCGTTTTTTTTAATTCTAGGGCATAAAACCGCAAAAATTCGCCGAAAAAAAATTATTCGTAAGCAATGCGATGTGGTTTGGATTAAAGCATGAACCATACTTTTATAAAAAATAACAAAAAAAAATTAACTTGGAAAACATTGCAAATGTTAAATAAATGCACTCACTTTTGATTGCCAGTGTATATGTATGTATGTTTGTACATATTTTCTCGTTTTTTTGCACATTTTCTCCCCATTCGACTTTGGAGTTTATGTCACTGGCAACCGATGGATACTCGTAAGAATATCATCTTTTTTTCTTTACTTTCGCTCATCAAAGCATAGTCGATCGTTTTGTGATTTCATTTCTCTACAAATAAAGTGCGGAGTTTTTAGTGCAACTCCAGTTAAGATAAACTACCTTCCTTTATTAGGTATGGTTTTTCTGACATTCATACAAATACAAGCATACATACATACTATGTACTTAAAGTCCATCGATGTGTTTCCAATATCCTGGCACTTTTTATTTCGCAGCATCCATTTTATTGCTATTTTAAAAGTTTTTATACTCACTCACATTTAAGTCGATACTAATGATTTCTGCAGCTACACCGGCTTGGTTTCCTCGAAAATAGCCAGCTGCTCCGACCGTTTATTTTTGCTGAAGTTTTTACTGAATTTCGGCGTAGTGCACAACTTATTCTTATATTTTTGACTGAAATATTTAAGGATTCCTTCCGTGTGTCACAATGATATATTAGTTAAAATTTCGATTGCAGATTTATTATAGTTGTCCGATTACCAGCAATTATCTGCTCACCAGGTTGGAAATTTCAAGTTTTTTATTTTAATTGTTTTACAGCATTTCTTTAAGAGGTAATATTAATGAAAGACAAGTTATAAATGAGGAAAAGGAAAGAAGCGACTTTTATAACGTATATCTAATGCCTTTTTAGCTGAAAAGTGTTCCAGATGGCATTACCACATCAATATTTCTATTTTATTGTTACTAATTTCGGCTGTTGGCTTTTCGTCTTTAATAAAGTTATATTCTCCATGCTCTTATGGTAAGTTTGTATACTTATTTTCTACAAAATTTATTTGGTAGCTGCCCTACGGTCCTACTTCACAAAATTTTATATTAGTCAAGGCAACTACATACACGCAAACGCAATGTGGCAATGAACTCTCACACTTAACATTTACCATCAACATGCTAATAATTTTTTCAATCACGTCTCTTACTCCCGGAGTACCAGTTGCAATACCATTGCGGAAGCACCTGCATGGTATCCATACTTTAGTACACCAGGCCCAGTAGATATTCTTCTTGGAGCTAATATTTGTGGTTTCATTCTGGAGGCTAGTATCGTGAGGGGTGTAATGACCAACCACTAGCCCAACGCACCCGTTTAGGTTGGGTTCTGTTTTTACCGGCCAGCCAAGGTTCTTCAGCAGTACGGCGATCTCAGTCATTTCATGCTAAGATTTGCAAATTGGAGGTATCCTTGGAAGAGCATGTACATAATTTTTGGAAATAGGAG
>NW_016165048.1:0-8921 GCF_001687245.7 Rhagoletis zephyria | reverse complement strand
CAGTAGCTACTAGCTATTGGCGGTTGTTGGCTGTCGCTTGGTCGATGGGTCGTTCAGTAGCTCATCTTTGTTGTTACATCTGTACAGCCACACTACATATCAAGTGTCAAGTGCGCTCTGAAATAAACATATACGTCTGTATTTATGAGTGTATGCACATTTGTATAGGCGTATTATTAAAAGTAGTATTACGTAAATACTTATAGAACATTGTTGTGCAGTGATTCGAACTGTACAGAGACTAGTAAAGCTGCGCCGATTTCGGAACGAAACTAGTCCATGTGTATGAAAAAAAGCAAAATTTTCAACGCACCCCATCCCAGGAATGACATCGAATTGGATGGAAATAACCGCGCCCAGCTCTTATATAACAGTATTTTCGAAAAATGAAAAAACACGGTTTTCCACAAAAACTGGATCCAAATTGTCGAAAGTGGAATTCTGAAGTAGAGTTTTGGCATAAAATATTTGAAAATCGGCTTGGCATCCCTTACTTTAGATGAAATAATGTATCTCAGTACCAACTTTACCAATCCCATCCAAACTCGGTACGAATATTACTTAAGACTCGGTTAGTCCAGACTTAATTTACGTAACGTAACCTATTATATTGGCCAACGCAATATATTTCTGTTCAGGAATTTTTTGATGTGGCTTATAGGCGGCAAAGTGATAATCAGCTGAAAAGAAAAATATGTACGTACAAAAACAATGTATTTTCGCTTCTGGCTAAGTTGGCGTGTTGAGTAATCATTGACGATCTCTCACATAAGTTAAATAAAGTCTGCACTAACTAGACTATAAGAAATTTATTGAACACTTTTTAAATTGGGCAATAACCATGCCCATAGAACGGTAATTTACAGAAATACGAGTCCCAACGTAAGGACCATCAACCCCCAGAACCTGAACCGTTTAAAGAAAGAGGCTTAAAGAAATCGCTACTGTGATAATCTACCAGGTCTAGAGCAGTCCAAAGTCCTTTTAGGAACATATTACCTAAAACGCTTTAAAGAATATATTACCTTATAGAGAATAAGTTAAGAATTGTTACAGGAATCTTGACAGGACATTGCAGCCTTAAATGATGATGCATATTTTGCAGCACGAATATAGGAATCACACATCAGATCTTAGAAGGATGTCCTCTCTTGATGCTTAAATGCAAAAAATACCTGGATGCGCATTAAATAAACAAGAGTGAAGTGACATTGGTAGATTTAGACATTTGCCTACATATCGCACGCCATATTTAAAAGGTGAACAAGTCGAAAAAATTTTGGGTAGATTTTTTTTTTACATAAATGAATTCATATGACCTGTGTATGTATCTCCAGTTAATGAAAATATATTCTTCTGCATATATATATATATTATATATAAATAAAAAACTATTGTTATACATGTTTTTGTGTTAATTGTGTTGAATCTGTAAGATGCAAAAGCAGTTATATTTTTCGATCTAATTTTTGAGCTGTGTCTCTTTTCAAGAGGGTGTGCAATAAGCGAAATTCGGTAACCGATATAAAAATGTCTACCAAACTCGGTACAGTTTTTAAAAATTTTTGAAATCGGTCTAAAATTACGTCCAATTCTTATATAACTTAAAATTTCAGAAATACGGAAAGACAAAATTTACTCAAAAAATCTTTTAACAATATGAAGGATTAAAGATTTTTGGATATTCGTGGTACACCCCACTTATGACTAAATAAGTATATATTGATAACCGGTTTGTCGATTTTCACCAAGGAAGGGGAAACACCCTTGCTTATCGGGCAGTTGCCAGGTATATAAATTTCGGTTTCGCCCACATTTACACAACTTACGTGATCACACTTTCCATTATTACGATAAATTGTGTGTTTCCCATATAAAATATATACAGCGAAAACTTTAAGCGCTTTGAGATACCCATTTACATATATTTTTTTATTCCAAAATAAAAAGCAGGGGATATTTTTTCGGTATAGAACAATCTTAGGGGGCGAGAGCAATAAAATTCCGACATAACTTTTTTTTTTACCGCCCTAGTAAACATACATACATAACTAAGTAAACTTTTTATGTAACGTTAGGTAACTTTATGCAATCTTTATAACGCGGTCCAGATCACGAACGACTTTGACTAATTGGTGAGAGTTGGAAATTGATAAACTTTTATAATTGTCTTGGACAAGGAAAACCTACTTTTCTTTGAATTGAGTACCAAGCAGTTTAACGTATCATACATATGTAAATATGTACGTATAAATGTAAATATGTATATATATATATTTATATATGTACATATATATGCAAATCNCTCTTGGACAAGGAAAACCTACTTTTCTTTGTATTGAGTACCAAGCAGTTTAACGTATCATACATATGTATATATGTATGTATAAGTGTAAATATGTATATATATATATTTATATATGTACATATATATGCAAATCAGCCGAAAAGTAGCAATAATCGCTGGTAGCGTGGTTGTGAGTTTACGAGAAAGGCCAAATAATACAACAAAAGCCAATAAAATCTTCTTCAAATCTTTCAATTTATTATTCTTTACTTTTGGCTTGCATTGTCTACTTTCTCGATGCATACTTAGCATTATCCTCGTTTTGTCTGTTTGTATTTTTTATTTATTTCTTCTCGGCAACTCTGTGTTTCTAACTAACAACANGCTTGCATTGTCTACTTTCTCGATGCATACTTAGCATTATCCTCGTTTTGTCTGTTTTTATTTTTTATTTATTTCTTCTCGGCAACTCTGTGTTTCTAACTAACAACAACGTGCAAACATATGTACATACATTTTTCGTACTACATATTAAGGATTTGAAATACACATGTCGATATGTATGTTCATACAATCACCAGTTCACAACCCATAATACCCGCTCATCTCGATGGTGTTCTTACCATGCCACAAATACGCTGAATTTTATTTATTTATCCTTATTCTTTGGTTTATTTATGCGGCAAGTGGTCCATGAGTGACCCCATAAATGTACTTTGGTGTCCTTTTTAGTGCGTCTGGTATTTTAGCTGCTAATGCGTATTCGCATGAGTATTTTTGCGATGTATTTGTGTTTTCGCAAGCATTTATGCTCTACGCGACACAATGTTGCACATTAGAAGGGATTTGAGCTTTTAGTACTTTTCGCTAAGCTTAACATTTGTTGGTACGAAAAAGACAATGTACGAATGAAATGAATTCTCCACCACAACGATTCTTAAGCGGACGCGTAACAGTGATTTAGTGCATACAGCATTAAAGTAAATTAAATAAGTAGAAGCAAAATAGTTGGCTAGAAGCAAAAATGGTTCAAGTGAACTGAATGGTTGGTCGAAAGCAGCCGGACTAGTTTTATTGCATATTTTATATCCATCTACACTTTTTAACCGACTTAATAAAAAGAGAAGCTTATTAATTCGGAATATGTTTTTGATGTACAGCTTTGGACCACGTTAACCGATTACTATATATTTTTTTTTTAAGGAAAATTGTTACCCCAAAGCTAATTTTGTTTAGATACGATCATTGGATCTTGAAGAAATTAACGATAAACTTACATTTTCATATGGAAATTGAAGCCCATGAACTGTCCGTGTTTGTTTTTTTTTTGTTGTATTTTTCGATCATATTATAACCGTTATTTTCAGATTTACTTTTTTAGAAGAATAAAAATGCAGAGAAGCCGCTAGATATTTTTATCGAAAAAAAATAAAAAATCCAAATTTAACGACTTTTCCAGATAACGATTTTGAAATGATCTGAAAATATAACTCTTGGTGTTTAACCATTATTCTCAACCACCCACGTCAAAATATTTTCGAAATAGACACAGGTTTCTTAAAACTTTAATCGTTTCATAACCATTATTCAATTCTTATGTAATTAAATAATTAATTATTTAGATTTGAAATAAAGTAAATAAAGCTATTTTAAACCTCTCTCAGTTGACAACCATATTAAAATATTTCATTTAACTAGCTAATTAAACTCATTTTAACTTTTTGAACAACTGGCAACCTTTTAAAATATATTTATGTAAAAGCTTAGTTCATGAACAGATTTCGTTGCACTTATTTTATTTGACTTTTTAATTAATAAATTTCAAAAATGTAACATGTGGCAACCCCCTTGAAAATATTTTCGAAATAAATCGTTTTGGAACCTCTTTTATTTGATTGATTTTTACTTTTGAAAAATGTGGCAACTCTCTTACAATAAAGTATCCTATATGCTAACTAAGTCTATATCCTGGCTGCGTGTCAAATCTCATTGAAATCCGTACAGCGCTTTTAACGTGACAGAGCAACAAACGTACTCACACACTCACTGAGAAACTTTCGCATTTATCTATAATATCTCTGTAGTGTCGCTAAAATTCCACAAAAAACGCCGAGACACGTAAACTTCATTTTGGATCGTAGATTACGGATCTGTATTCAGTTTTTCTAGAAAACGTCATTTTCACAAGATATTTTTAATTTAAGCTTACATTATGAATGAAAAACATCAAACTTTAACATTGAAAAAGTTACTCATACGCCATGTAGCTACATCAGAATTGTATTTTAACAGCCGTATTCTAACATACTTACAAACCTTCGCTCATCACTGATGTGATTTCTACTGCACCTCAAAGTTTTCCGGCGCAACAGGTATACCTCTAAAACACAACTTTTAAAGTTTTTGTTTATTTTTGTAGTACTTGAAATCGAGTTTTTGTGGCGCACCAGAAATCATAACGGTGATAAGCTAAGTTTTGTGACTCTGTTAGAATGGAGGGGTAAATTTAAAATTAGGGATGTGCCGGGTATCCGTTAGATATCTGAAATCCGGCTTATCCGGCCGGATACTAGCTATTATCCGGCCGGATTTCCGGATTTCGATTATAGAAGATTTTATTTAAAAATCTAGTTCAGAAATATATATTTTTTTTGCATTTTTATAATCCAAATTAATTTTAGACACCATTAGTAATTAAAATAATGCATTTTTGCTTAGATGAGTTCATTGTTTTTCATCTTTTGTCTTTGACGTTTCTCCTATATTTAAAAAAAAAATAACACAGAAAATACACCTTGGCCATACCTAGTCATAACTCTAATGTAGATAAATTTTTTCTCTTATTTCATCACAGTGGACTAAGGAAAGAAATTCGCTCGATATACAAAAGTGCATACGTTAAAAATTGCGTGTACAGAGTTTAACAGTTATGTTAAGGGAAAGTCAGAATTTTTGAAACAAATTAACAGCAACCAAAAATATGACTGATTTTTTAATGTCATCTTGTGCTTAAATTCTTTTTCATGAAACCTAGTGTACTTATAAGTACAGTGCCGTACAAAGTCTTGAAAATGTAGCTTCTTAGCAAATTAGTATAGTGCCAGTCTGAAGTTGCTAAAATATCGCGTTGATTTTTAGCAATTTTTTTTTGCTGAAAGTGCCGTCCATACAAAAAGAATTGTCGAAAATCGTTTGTACGGAAGAAACTGGCAGTAAAAAAAATATATAAGAATAAACTAAAATTTTGGGCTACAAAACTTCAATTTCAAAATTTTTATAAAAACTTTGATTAGAAAAATGGAAATTTGTAAGCATACTTATTGGAAATTTTATTTTTATGTTTTTTGATATAGGATAAAGTGTATTTATATAAAAAATTAAAACAAAAAAATGTTGCACGAATTGTGAAAAATTCTCTGTGCCAATAATTTTCGGCGGCACTATGTGTTTATTTTGAACTTTAGTTGTGATAAATTGTTTTATTTTGTTGGTGTACGTTGAAATGATCTCATCTTTTTATGTTTTTGTTTTTGGCTTGTCAAAATAAAATTTTACTATTTACATATTTTCATGCGTAAATAATTTTTGTCTAAAGGAAAAAAGGAGCGGGTGGTGGGGGGAGGTTGGTGTTGGCACGGAGATATCTGGCAGCCCTAGCCTTTACCCGTATTTTTCAATTAAAATTTCGCTGTCCCCTACAAGTTTTTGGTTATTTTAATGAAGTTTAAAAATATTTCATTTTCTATTTACAGACGGAAAGTAAATGCATACTCACAGACTATAACAACCACAGCACAAATGACGAAATGACACAAATAACGAAAACTTTCGGGGCTCAAAATTACAAAAAACTTCGTATGATGTACGCAAGTTTTCATTATATTTACGCAGATTTTATTTTCAGTATAGGTGGACTCAAAACGATCGTAAAAGAGGTTTTTATCACCTCCTTCTAATGTTGAAGAACCTTGCTTTGATTTAAAATGGCGGCGAGACAATAAGTAGTTCATTGCTGTAAACGACAGTACTACTGGACGAAGGTTTCCTTCGGCCTTGTGCCATCATCAGTGCCATTTTTAGTTCATTTTCGAAAAATGACACTGAAGATGGTACAACGCCGAAAACGATGTGTATCCAAACCAAACTTGACAAGAGATGACGAAAATTCGTTCCAAAATAAATTGTAAGGCTTTAGGTCCTGGGACATGGAATATTCCCACTACGGGTGTCCTGTTTTTTTTTTTGCCTTATTTTTTATCCTCAAGCTATCCGAAAATGCGCAAGGAGCAAAAATTGCATACGCTTTTATTTTCCATTTTGTGGGCTCACCAAAGCGCACATAAATGAGGTCATAAATAACTGAGTAGACAAAATGTTCAACAGACACTGGACGGAATGTCCAGGGCAGAGACAAGCCAAACGATTTATCTGCCCTTCAAAAGAAGCTTCAAAAAAACTACTCAACTTAGGCAGAGAAGACCTAAAAACTCTCACTCGGTACTATACGGGATATTGCTCCCTTCGCTATCACCTCAGTAAAATGATTCTTTCAGAAACAAATATCTGTCGCTTCTGTGAGCTGGATAATCGCCAAAATACATTCTCTGTGAATGTGACGGCTAGGCGCAGAGCTAGCTCACTTGGGTGGTGCTACACTTAATCCATTTGAGATCTGGAACAAAACGCCCTTGAAAGTGCTAGGCTACATTAGAAGCCTTCCCCTATAGGGCGCAGGATCACTTCAGAGGTCGCGGTGCATATTTCCCATAATGGTAATAATTTTCCATAAATTTTAAATTATAGCCAGCTCTTCTTCTACATTGTGTTAAAATTTCATAGCTGTATCGATTATCAGTATCTCACTAGAACAAAATTTGTATACACCTTTAGTAAGTAAACTCAACATTTTGAAGCCATTTTTGTATGACAGTATTGAAGTTAATGAGCGATATATAGTTAAAGTTGGACTACGAGTACATAGAACATTTACATTTTGTTCAAATCTCATTAACGTCTTAGATGCACATGCATATATATATCTCCGATATAACACGAAACTAATATTACAAAACCCCCAGCAGCATTCTAAGCTATCAAAAACAATTAAACTGCTGAAACTTTGCTACCATTTTGAGTGGGAACAACTAAACGGACCTCTTAATTTGTTTTAAAGCTCAANCAAACTAATATTACAAAACCCCCAGCAGCATTCTAAGCTATCAAAAACAATTAAACTGCTGAAACTTTGCTACCCTTTTGAGTGGGAACAACTAAACGGACCTCTTAATTTGTTTTAAAGCTCAAGAAACAAAAAAGCGAAAGAAAAAAGTATTCCGCCACTTCACAGTAGCCAACAGCTTTCGGCTATGCTTTGCAATAAAACGAAAACATTTAACAGTAAAATATGTTGCAACAACAAAGCAAACAAAAATAACACAAACTGCGCAAGAGGCCAAGTCAGAAGAAGTGCCATACTTCGACGCAGCTGCCAGTAAAATTATAAGAGACACACACTTGGACTGTACCTACATACAGCCACAGTTGGCTGCCACTTACCACTTGCCACTGGCGCCAACTCTCACACAGATACTTGGATATGTACTTGCGAAAAGTGCGCGCATTTTATATATGAACTATTAGACACGCAGAGGGAAAATGGAAATAAGCTTTGGGAGCAGCAGGCAGTCGAGGTGCAAGTGGCGCGTGCAAAACAATCAAAGGCCTACAATAAATGCCAACGACATGGCGATTGTTGTCGCTTCAGATGCTGTTTATACTACAGACGCTGTGACAATTCTATTCTATTCTTGCTTGTTAAAGCAGACGAAAAAGTCATGGCAGCTGTTTGCCCAACAACAACAACTGGAGCATTACAAGGCAAACGATGGTGTCCCAATGTTGTCTCTATTATTGTCCGCTGTTTTCATTATTTCTTTCTTTTTTGTGCAAAACTTATTGCAAGCACTTCTCGTTCTTTTTCGAAAGCACCGCCAGCGCGCATATTCTCAAAGCAATGCGAAATTCTGAAGAGGGCACGTTTTTGCCACATTGTGCGGCCTGCCACTTCTGTGTCACTGGACAGCATGTAGATGGAAAATGTTTTTAGGAGCGCGTGTAACCTAATTGCAAGTAAATAAATGGTTATGGTAAAGGAGAAAAGGTTACTAGCGACAATTTACATGAGGTGTATGCATAAATTTCGGGGAAATAAATTTTATTAGAAATAAAATGGGGAAAATTATGCAATCAGTGTATGTAGTAGTAAAATTAAGTACAGTATGTACGTATTTTAAAATGCATAACTACCACCAAGGAGTCCGTAAATTTAAAGAAGCAGATAAAGTGACTGTGATGATAATATAGCGTTAACCTTTAAGTACCGACGTGTGGTCTGACAGACACTTGGAGAGTTCCAAAAGTGTAGTTACATGTCGTCGTATATATTTTGAAATAAGGTCTTTCGACTGGAGTTATCATTTTTAAGATATCTCCTTTAGTTTATGAGACATTGACTACAACTTTTTCGATAATTTAGTAAAAATTTAAAAAAATCGATGTCTTAAAAATGGCGTTCTCTATTTTTGGATATCCTTTAGTTTCCGAGATATTGAGTAAAAAGTGTCGTTAATTTGGT
>NW_016165047.1:4191-29058 GCF_001687245.7 Rhagoletis zephyria | reverse complement strand
CAGTTGCGAAATCAATGGATAAGCAAAAATAAGTAGAAGTACATAATAAACATAATATGTAAGAAATACATATTAATCAAAATAAACCTAGAATAAGCATAATATTGTTATAAATAATACTGTTAGCTTGTAAGTAAGGGCAGTTCTGAAGAACCAATAAAGAAGTGGAAAGCAAATTTAAACTTTGGTTTTTTTTATTGAGCTGAAGCTCAACATCCGTAATTGGCGCAGTCAAGTAGGATAATCAACTCTAAAGAACTGATTATTGAACAAAGCGGAAAACCGAAGTTTACCGCCGCGACTCAAACTGTGATTAAAATCCGAAAAATTGTTTACGCGAAAATTATATTGGTAATCCCGAAGGATAAAAAAAACCCACAATACACTGTGGAATTGCGAACAATAAAAGAATACAATACAAGTTGTAAACCGTACCTCCACCTCCAACCAAAAATGGAAGGAGCAAACTCTACAGATAACAACTTCACTATTCCTGTATCAGAACTACTTAAGGAAGCAGGATTAAGGAGTATGGGGGCAACAGAGACTATGACCTAACCTAATTCATCAGGGAAGTCGAAATCTTCCTGCGCCTATTCGAAAATACTCCGATGAAAGAATATGTGTTCCAGCGCTGTGTAATAAACAAACTCCAAGGTAAGGCACTCAACGTAGTCAGGGGACTAGGTGCACACTCAACGTGGGATCTCATAAAGAAGGAGCTCATCAAGAACTTTGGTATAAGAGACACATACCACCAACTATACTATCGGGCCATCAACGCCAAAAATAATAGTCATATAAGTCACTATTATAAGTACCTTAAAAATATATAAGATATCCAACAGAATTCTGTCCGGCTGTCAATGAATCTATGATCCTAAAAACATTCCTCAATAATATCCCTGCCCATCTAGCAAGTATTATATATAGCAGGAGCATAGGGACACATAGGGAAGCATATTATACTTTAGAAGAAACAGGATTAGCGAAACCAACCAGAAAATTTGACAATGTAGGAACAAAAAATTTAACACAAAATCTAGAGCAATCAAATCGGAGCAATAATATTCATTCCTCAGAAAATAGGCAAGACCAACCAAAAACAACAGCTTCAGGAATAAATAGGCAAACTGCGTCAGGACAGTCAAAGCAAAATTATTCCAATCAAAAATCTACATAATCTCGCCGGTATGAACCGATGGAAGTAGACCACTTACAAGAAGAAAAAGAATTAGAAGAACAGGAGATAAATTTTCTATCGGATATGAACAAGGAAATATTCCGTTAGTTGAATTAAAAATAGGCAAACACAAACTAATATGCTTAATTGACACAGGATCCTCAACAACACTATTAGACAAAAACGCACTACCAAACTACAAAAGGATCAAATTAGACAGGCCAATAATATTTAACACATTAAACGGACAAAGTCATACAGAATATGAGGTTATTTCCGAAATACCTGAAGAATTTAATAATCCAAATTTAATGGCTTGGAAGGTCATCACATTTAAAAATAAAAACTTTCAGGGACTGATGTATAGTTAGTATGTGGAGTGAGTAAGACGTATTTTTGTGCTGCTGCATTCAATCACGCTTTTGTTACGTAATTACCGGCTTTAAATAAAATATTTGTACTTATATAAAGTTAATGGACTTTGTGCCAACATCCTCACTGCTGTAGCTGATAATTGTTTCAATCGTATTCTTTTAAATTGAAATTGCATTTTGGCAAGCAAGTAAGTGCAATTATGTCACTAAGAAAAAGTGCCCGCAACACCCACTCCCCTCAACACACTCCTTCTCTAAAATTGCAAAGCAAAGGAGACAGTAAAGGAGTAAACAGTCCAACTACGGTTTGCTTGTTAGAGAGGCTCGAGGCGAAACTGGAAGCATCCATAGAGAATATTATAATGAAGATAAAGGAGAGCGAAGAGCGTGTGATGGAGAAAATTGGTGAAATTTCGGCTGAAATTACCAACTTAAAATCAGCAATGAAAGCCGTTGACGAGAGAGTGAGTGCGCTAGAGTCATTGCGCTACGAAAGTAATGACCAAAACAAAGAAGTCATCACTTTATGTCAACAAGTTGATGAGCTTGAGAATGCGTTGGTAGCGACAGATGTCATTATTTATGGTGTTCCGCTTATAGCTGAAGAGAATTTAACTTCGCTGTTCTCTAAACTTTGCACATCGATTAACCTGACCCCGCTGCCCGCCCGTTCAACTTTTCGTTTGCGCAAAAACAACAGCAACAAGAAGCCTTCTCCTATTATAGTCAAGCTAAATTCATCATATGATCGTTCACTCTTATTTAAGGCGATTGCCGGCTTTTTTAAGGCAAATAGAACGTCGCTAACACTTCGCGATATAGGGCTCAATGGTGATGAGAAGATCTATGTGCATGAATGCCTTACGAATAAGAATCGTGAACTTATTCAATTTGCAACACGGCTGAAGAGACAAAAATTATTGGCGAGTGCATTTTCTATACGTGGACAAATATATGTAAGAAAGCATCTTAACAGTGAAGCAACAAAAGTACTGGATTGTGAGAGCGTTGAGCGCATTGCAGCTGCTTCCTAACTCAACACATTTTATTTACATATATACATATTTATACCTGCCATGCTTTGTGTTAATTTTATACTTTTTTAAGTTATACTGTATTTATACCTCTTCTTACCTTAACCTTATGTTTCCCTTTTCGATCTCCATTCCCATTGTAACTGACCGTTTGCAAGCATCTCTTTTATTGCATAGATATGAGTAACAACCTGAGTGAGCACAATAACAATGATAATCTAAGACTAGCTCTTAAATATGCGTGTGACTACCATACAGGGTTCAATGTGTGCCACTTCAATGCTCGAAGTTTAACAGCTGAAAAACTTGAGTATCTTAATTTAACTTTTCGTGATCTAAACATTGACGCAATCTGTGTGACTGAGACCTGGTTTAAGCCTTCTTTTGCGAATAGCGCATATACTCTGTGTGACTATTCAATTGTGAGGAATGATAGAACTACTGGTAACAGAGGGGGGGGCATAGCGATCTATCACAGAGCCGATCTCAACTTTAGAGTCATTTATAAATCTCACTCCCATGAAGCTGTTGAAAGCATGTTTGTTGAATGTTGTGATAACATACGGAAGTGTCTTATTATATGTGTATATAACCCCCATAAATCAAATGATCTCACCTCATTGTTTGCTAAAATCTCTGAATTGTCCTTGAGCTATGTTCATGTTCTCATCTGTGGTGACTTCAACGTTGATATGTTAGCTAATAACGAAAGATCTAATCAGCTATTGAACAGCTTTAACACCTGTGGTATTACTATCACAAACGAATATGCAACTCGGTTTGCGCCCCACTGTAAGCCAAGTATGTTGGATCTTTTTGGTGTAAGCGTTGGTAGTAGTGTAAGTCATGTTGATCAATTTTCCCTGGCTGGAGTTTCTGACCACGAGCTAATGATAATATTTTTTGACTTTGAATTTCACAAAACGAAGCCTTTAACAAATTTTACCTTTAGAGATTTCAAGAATGTAAACACATCTGCATTATATGGCGAAAGTGTCTCACTTAACTGGAACTGCTGCTGGTACTTTGCAAATGTTGACGACAAATTAGCCTATTTTACAACGCTAGTACAATACTTATTTGATAAATATGTCCCTATTCGCAGTATTAAAACAATTGATCATAAAAAACCTTGGTTCACTAAAGCCATTTTAGTCCTTATCAAAGAGCGATGTAGGGCTTATAGATCCTGGAAGCGTAATCCCACCAATGAACGCTGGAGCACATATAAAAACTTGCGAAACAAAGTAACATCTGCTTTGCGTAATAGTAAAAAAGCCTATCTCGATGCAAAATTTAATTCCAACATGCCTTCCAAGGTGTTGTGGAAAAATCTGAAGTCACTGGGTGTCTGCGCCAAGGATGTGAAAACCTGTATGATAGATGCTGATTTAATGAACTCATACTTCGTTGGCGTTAATTCACATCCGAATGCACCACCTTTCAGCATTAATGAAAAACTAGTTTGTAATCCTGCTTTCGAGTTTGTATTCGATGCAGCCACTGAAGACGATATTGCAAAGTGCATTCTTGCAATAAAATCGAACGCCATTGGTGTGGATGGTCTTAGCCTGCGTTTTTTAAAACTTATCCTCCCGTACGTGCTTCCTACACTTACACACATTTTTAACTTTGCCTTAGCTTCCTCTACCTTTCCAAAGCAATGGAAGATTGCTAACGTGATTCCGGTCCCAAAAAGCAACTCTTGTAACTCTCCCCAAAACTTTAGACCCATCAGTATTTTACCAATGTTGGCGAAAGTTTTCGAAAAGTTTATTTCCGCTCAGATAGTGTCACATATGAACAAATTTAATTTATTGAGCGAACTCCAGTCTGGGTTTAGATCCAACCATAGTTGTTCCACAGCCGTGTTAAAGATTATGGACGACATCCGCCCCGCTTTCGACAGTAAGCTGCTCACAATTTTAGTACTCTTAGATTTTTCCAAAGCTTTTGACATGGTAAACCATGATATTCTTCTTTTGAAATTGAAAAATTATTTCGGGTTCAACCCCAGTGCACTTAAGCTTATAAAAGACTACCTCTCGAACAGGTCACAGCAAGTCCAGTGTGGAGATATCTTCTCACATCGCCGAGAAATTACCTGTGGGGTACCTCAAGGCTCCATTTTGGGCCCCATACTTTTCAGTATTTTTATAAATGACATTGTTCAATGCTGCCAAAACTCTTCCATTCACCTATATGCTGATGATACGCAGATGTACCTTTCACGTCCCATAGGTCTTGCCGAAGACTTGGTGGCCAGATTAAATGAGGACCTGAAAAGAATTGAAGTCTGGGCCACCATGAATGGCCTCTCTTTAAATGCCACCAAAACGCAGGTACTTCCGATTTCGTGCGTTCCTTTTGATCTCAGTAGCATATCACCAATTATTTTGAACGAGATGGAACTAAAATTTGAATATGCTGTAACTAATCTTGGTATTAAAATGAATTCCCGCTTAACTTGCACGGCTCACATACGTTATAGTATATCAAAAATATATTTTATATTAAGAAATCTATGGCATATATGCTATTGTCTGCCGATTAACACAAAACTCAAACTAGTTAAGTCCCTCATCGTTCCCCATATTTCCTATTTTGAACTGGTCTATGGCAATCTAAGCTACGATTCTAAGAATAAATTAAATCTAGTTTTAAATAACGTGGCTAGGTTCATTTATTCTAAAAGGAAGTTTGACCACATATCATTGTATACTAAAAATATTCTTGGGCTCACCCTTGATAATTACCTCAAAGTCCGCAATTTGGTGTATCTATTCAAATTAATTAGAAACCGTCAACCTGGTTATCTTTTCCGGAAATTAGTTTTTGTGAAATCATCTCGTACACACAATATTGTTGTCCCAAAGTACAAAACTTTAACGGCGTCTAGATTGTTTTTTGTTAGTGCTATAAGAATTTGGAACTCACTACCAATTTCAATTAAATGCATAACATCGATTGGTTGCTTCAAAATGGCAGTTACAAACCTATATGTGTAATATCCTCCCTCTATTCCCCTCATCTATGTTTATCTATGTTTACTATCCTATTACCCCATCAACTAATTTGTTATTTTACTTTCTTACCCTATAATTTTTGTATTTTATACTTATTTTAGTACTTGTAAGATTAAGTTAAAAGTTTTGAAATTTATATATTAATTTGCGTACAACGAAAAGACCCTGCGTCTTACTGTACCTATGAGATGTTATAATAATAATAATAATAATAATAATGATAGGTCAAAACATTTTAAGAAGATTGGGAGCAATAATTAATTTAGAAGAAAATTACCTCGAAGTAAATAAAAATAAAATAAGCTTTCTAGGCGCTTGTCCTTACAAGTACGAAAACATCCACTTGTTGGAAAGCCAAGGAAATGACCCAGAAGTACTAAACAAACTTATAAAGACTGACATGAACAAAGAAGAACAGAGAGAGCTAGAAAAACTTATAGATAATAACAGTGATCTTTTCTTTAAAGAAGGCGAATCTTTAAGCCATAACAACTAACAATGCTGTATATTCTAAAATATACAGGTACCCAACGGTTCACGAAGAAGAAATTAATAAACAAGTTGACGACATGCTAAAACAAAAAAATAATAGTAGAAAGTATGTCCCCATATAACTTACCATTGTGGATTGTTCCAAAAAAAATGGACAACTCAGGTAAGAGAAAATGGAGGGTCGTAATTGACTATAGGAAACTAAATGAAGTCACAATAAGTGATAAATTTCCAATTCCAAACATAGAAAATATTTTAGATAAACTGGGCAAAGCCCAATACTTCACAACCCTTGACTTGGCTAAAGGTTTCCACCAAGTGCTAGTCAAGGAAGGAGATAGAAAAAAAAACAGCATTCTCCACACCCCTAGGTCATTACGAGTTCATTCGAATGCCATTCGGATTGAAAAACTCACCTGCCACATTTCAAAGGCTAATAAATTCAGTTTTAAGAGAATACATAAACAAGATATGCGTTGTCTATCTCGATGACATACTGATCTTCAGCACAAGCTAAAAGGAACACGTTATTAGTGTGAATAAAGTGATAAATAAACTGAGAGAACACAACCTCAAAATCCAAATAGACAAATGTAATTTTTTTTCAAAGGAGACCGAATATTTGGGTCATATCCTCTCGCCAGAAGGTATTAAACCCAACCCAAAGAAAACACCTAAAACTTCCAGAAACACAGAAACAAATTAAGCAGTTTCTAGGTATAACTGGCTACTATAGAAAGTTCATAAAAGACTACGCAAAAGTAGCCCACGGACTGACAAAATATCTGAAGAAAAGTGCAAAAGTTAACAAGAACGACCCACTTTATATAGATTCATTTTTGAAACTAAAAAGATTTCTCACAAATCCTCCAATTCTGAGCTACCCAGATATTTCAAAGAGGTTTAAAATAGTAACAGATGCAACTGACTTCGCGATAGGAGCTGTGCTTATGCAAAATGAACGGCCTATTAGCTATGCAAGCAGAACACTAAACGACCATGAAAAAAGATAAAACAGTAGAAAAAGAACTACTCGCAATAGTTTGGGGAGTAGCCTATTACAGACCATACCTTTATGGAAAGGAGTTTGACCTTTCAACCGACCATCAACCATTAGTCTGGTTATATCACAAACACAAGGGAAAAGATATCAACCCAAGGCTGCAGCGCTGGTTACTAGAACTAGGCGAATATAATATAAATATAAATTACATAAAGGGCAAAGAAAATAAAGTTGCAGATTTTCTCAGCAGAAGTAATAACCAAAAAGGAGAAATTTACATGACGGAAGAAAACGAAGACAACATGAGTACATGTGCAACTATTCACTTTTAACAAGAAAAACTTAATGACCATTTTCCTATATTGGAAACAGCAGTGAATCGGTTTGCAACACAAATTATTCTGACTGACAGTAAAACTAAAGAAATTGAAATAGTCAATAATAAAAGAAAAATTTACATTAACACGGACAACATCTCCTCGAATTTTATGACCGATATATTCAGAAGGTATCTGAAAAGTGGAAAAATCGGAATATTTTCCGAACTTCCAGACAGTACGTACAATAAAGTGCAACTAAAACTTATAGAACTTTTTGGCTCTAGCCTGGAAATCGTTAAATGTAGCTACCACGCCAAAGAAATAACCAGTATAGACGAAACATACAAACAAATATACAAATATCACAAATTCGATACTGGACATAGTGGTATAACCGAAACCTACGACAACATTAAGAAGAAAATATATTTCAATGACCTTAAAGAATTAGTGCAAAAATATATTAACAACTGTGACATATGCAACAAAGCAAAATACGACAGGAATCCACCAAAACGCAAATTCCATACCACAGAGACACCAACAGACATAAATAAAATTGTACACTTAGACGTTTATACAATTAAAAAACATAGCTTCGTTACATTTATTGATAAATTTTCTAAACAAGCAACAGCTTTATTCCTTGAAGACAGAAACAGTCAGACAATTATCGAAAAGCTCAGACTCTTTTTCTGAATGAGAAACAAACCCATCAAAATTATAACAGACAATGAATTGAACTCAGTAAACGTTAAAGACTTCCTAAGACAAGAAAATATCTACATACATTTTACTAAACCAAACAGCCACACAGGCAACTCAGACATAGAAAGACTTCATAGCACAATATCCGAAAAGTTTAGAGTGCTAAATGCTGAAAAATTTGAATTGTCAACCCAAGAAAAAATTTTCAAAAGCATAGAATTTTACAATAAATCTATACACAGTGCAACCAAAGAAAAATCACAAGATATAGCAGAAGGAAAAATTAATAAGAATACCATTAACGAAAGACTAAACAAACTAAAAAACAAAATTATAAGCAAGAAAAATTAAAAAAGAGAAACATATATACAGGACCAACAGGAAGGTTACATCAAGAACTATAAAGCACTTAGGCATAAGCATGAATCTAGATATAAAAAATCTAAATTAGAAAATATCCATCCAACAAACACTAAACGTAAAAAGAAATTTTCAGATGCAATTAATACTGACACTTTTACTGCTGACGCTGACGATAACAACGGCAACACTAACGATACAACCTATTGAAAGTACAGACGGATATGCCGAAATCCAATTCGACAAAGTAGACTTTATTCAAAATTACTGTAAAATCATCCATGTAATAGAAATTAATAAAATCCTCGAAATTGTAAATATCTTACAACAAAATATAAGATCAACAAAAGTAGAAAATAGGTTACTTTTAGAAAATAAATTAAACAGAGTGAGAACAAAACTTTTAACAATTTTACCTCACAGACATAAGAGAGCATTACTGAATGTACTAGGTACTGGACTAAAACTTTTAACAGGAACAATGGACGACAATGACAGAACAGAAATAGAAACACTTTTAAAAATAATTGACGAGAACAACCATAACGCAACAGAAAACTTAAATAAAAATATTAGAATTGTCTGAACTCAAATTAATGAGCCTCGTAGAAGAAAAACTCGACCGCTAATTTTCACTGATTTATTTCGATTCACACTTTGTACGTTGCGCTAGAAACTTATAAAGCAAAACTCTTATTGGAAAGAACCAGTTATCGTAACATCGAATGATGATGAGAGAACAATTGATAATAACAATTTACAGTATTTGTGTTGTTATGCTAAGGAATGCATGATATGTATAACCCTATATTTATGAATGTATGTAAATATGTATATTACTAAGTGAAGCCGTGCGTAACTATGTGCGTACCCACTTGCTGTAGCAAAGACATTTGCATGTACGTACATTTGTAAATAAGATAAAGAAAAACAACATCGGCCGATATGTTTCATGTATGTACGTATGCATGTAGCGCAGGCACAGTGGTACAAAACTGTAACTACTTTGTAGAAATATACACAAGTTCATCTGCTCCAACATACTCCGCCCGTTTAAATATTCTTTTCAAACATTTTTATTCAATCGGCAGAGGAGCTATCTTGTGCACTAGGCGCCGTAGAGTACCTCGCTTTGTGAAAATGTCAACCACACGTACACGGCCATCTGCTCCTGGGGACGTGTGTGTGATGCGACCAAGTGCCCATTGTTGGGGTGGAAAATTGTCATCATGAATCACAACAAGCTGACCAGGAATGATGTTTTCTTGCGTCTCAAGCCACTTCGACCGCACTTGTAATGTATGAAGGTAATCCCGACGCCACAAGTACCATAATCGCTGCTTTAAGTAAGTGATACGCTGCCAACTATTTAGACGCGACTCATCATTTGGGTCGTCAGTCAAAGGCGTAAGAGGTCGCGAGTTCAATATGGCCTCTACCTCAATCACTACTGTCTGAAGTTCTTCGAAAGTTAAGTTAGACTGTGAGATGTTTTTTACCAGCAGAGTCATCGTTGATTTTATAGCAGCTTCCCACAATCCCCCAAAGTGAGGAGCACGCGGTGGGATAAATCGAAATTCAAACCCATGAACGCTGCCGAACTGCTCCAAATCAGATACTGATTGCTGGTTGAAGAACTGACGCTTGAATTCATTCAGCTGCGACTGTGCGCCCACAAAATTCGTGGCGTTGTCACAGTAGATACGATACGGTATGCCACGTCTGCCAATAAAACGCTTCAAAGAGAGAACAAAGTTATTAAGTTATTCGTTGATAAATCTGATATTAATTCCGCATGTACTGCTTTCGATGAAAAGCAAACAAATACTGCTAGATAGGTTTTGTAAGGTGCCTTTCCACGAATGCGGTACGAAGTATAAAATGGGCCGCATAGGTCAACACCTACTACCAAAAAGGGGCGCTGAGCAAGCAGACGATCGGCTGGAAGAGATCCCATTATTTGCTGCACTAACTTTGGTTTGTAGTGATAACAATGCACACAAGAGTTGACTACCTTTCGTACTAACTCACGCGCATTGATTACCCAAATTTACAATCAGGGGCTCCACAAATTTGCGCGTAAGTTGATGTTGCTTTGGCAATAACGCAGAAAACTTCGCATTGTATTCAATGGGTGCTTGATTGAGTCTTCCTCCAACTCGCAAAACTAATTTAGTTGAAACTTGCAAAGGGGTCTCGACCAAAAACGGTGACAGCTTCCGTAGTTCAGGATTTAGTGTCTTCCCTGCCTTTAGCATCTTTATTTCATGTGCATAATGTGAGTGCTGAATGGATGAAACAATGTATAAATATGTCTGCTGGAGTTCATCTGGAGATACGAATAAGAAATTCTATGTATTTTTGTTAGCGACTATTTTGTTGAACGGTCGTAGAACGAATGCCATCACCCTTAATATACGCCGGTATGATGAATAATTTGCAATGACATTTTTAACGATGTTATCATCTGTGACACCGACGGTACACTTGAGTGTAATTGGTTTCCGCTGTTCCAACTCGAGTTTACTGAACGAGGTCTTTGTCGCTTCCTCAGGCCATGATCCTGTATTTCTGGAGAGAAATGTTGGTCCTTTAAACCACATAGTGTTTAAGAGTTCACGTGCCATGCAACCGCGTGATACAATGTCTGCTGGATTTTGCTTCGTAGGTACATATCTCCAATTTATGCCTGCGGAATTCATCTGCAGCTCCGAAACTCGATTGGCAACGAAACAATTTAGGGTTGACGAATGCATTTTGATCCACTGCAAAACGATATTTGAATCCGTCCAAAAATGAATATCATTAATATATTGAACTAATTTAGTTTTTATTTTGCTCCAAGTTGAACACAATAAGACGGCTGCGCACAACTCCAAACGGGGTAGTGAAATTGCCCTTATTGGGGCAACCTTTGACTTACAAACAACGTACAAACATGCCACAGTTGAAACGACAGACCGCTTCGTTGTATATTTTTTCACTAGCAGGTCATATTTAAAACAAAAGACATCAGCTTTTGGCTTCCATGCCATACCGAGACCCTTGGTCACACCCATATCTTCGAGCCTTATTTCGAACTCTCCAGAGTCTGTTCGCCACTCGCTGATTACATTTCCATTTAGCTAGCTGTAGGCCTGCTTCCGCTAACAGCTTGGTTGTTTCAACGGCCTTTATGTGTAGATCGCTTATGTTATCTGCGCCCGTTAGGAGATCGTCTACATACATATCCGTTTTTAAAGTTGCAGAGCCGACTGGAAATTTTTCTTTGTGAAGATCTGCAATCAAGTGAACACTTCTGATGGCCAAGAATGGAGTACATGCCATGCCGTATGTTACCGTGTTCAATTAAAAAAGACTTAGAGGATCATTTACAGATGTTCTCCAATAAATTAATTGATAGCTACGATCTTGCGGTTCTACTACAAATTGCCGATACATTTTGCAAATGTCAACGGTAAGTCCGTAACGATGCAATCGAAATGCTAATAGTGTTAAGATAAGATTTCGCTGAATTGTGGGCCCAATCATAACCAGGTCATTGAATGAGCAATGTGCTGTGGTTTGAGCTGACGCATCGAATACCACACGCAACTTAGTTGTCGAACTCTCTGGCCGTACTACACAGTGGTGTGGTATTACGTAATGTGGAGAAGTCAATTCCAATCCGTGGCATGTGCGCATATGCCCAAGATCCAAATATTCTTGCAAGAATGCTGAGTACATTTCCTTTAATGCAGCGTCACGTTCAAGGCGAGTTCGAGTTGCAGGAAACGGCGTTTAGCAATGTCGATGGACTCTCCAAGTAAATTTGGAGACTGCTTAAATGGCAGAGAGACTTGAATGCGACCATTTGCGAGCACCTTAGCGTGCCCCTTGAAATGATTCTCACATTCTTGTTCCTCTGGAGTATATATGGAATATTTCACCTGGTCGTATGCGAAATCTTCAAGTTCCCAGAATTTTTTCAGTATTGTGTCAAGTCCATTACACGTAGCGACATTGCACGTGTAGAAATTCGATCTAGACTTGCTGTCCAATTTTCCCCCAACAATCCAGCGCAATGTGGTATTGATTAGACGCGGTGAGTATTCACTTAGTGTTTGGTTGTTACCGACGAATATCTCAAAGAAGACTTGCGAGCCTAGCAACAAATCGATTTTTTGTGGTTTGTAGAAGAGCGGATCAGCCAGTATAATGCCTTCTGGAAGATTCCAGTTGGTAGTGTCCAAACAATGTTCTGGCTGCTGAAGCGAAATTCGGTTTGTGACGGCAAGATCTGAAGTGAATTCATAGCTAGACACTCGAGATTTAATAACTGTTTTGACTGAAAACCGCAAGTTGGTACGAACATCTGCAATACCAGAAATTTCTTGATTATTTCGCTGAAATCCAAGTTGAAGTCGTTTAGCCAGCTCTTCAGTAATGAAGTTAATTTCAGAGCACGAGTCTAGAAGAGCCCGCGCTGTTTGAAAACTGCCATACTTGTCTTTGATTAAGACAAGAGCTGTAGGAATAAGTGCACGCCGAGTACTTTGTGATACTAACGATAGAACAGGTGGTTGCGACGCAATTGTTTCACTCATATGAGCTCCATTGTTATCTGCCGAGATATGACGATGCAACGCGGTATGGTGTGAATTTTGGCATACACGGCATTTTGATTTGGAAGGACATTTTGAAATCATGTGTCCCTTAAACAATTCGATGGTGATTTGCTTTGTGCAGTCACGAATGCGCTTGATGCTTGCTTATGATGTGCGCCTTTGCTCCTTTCATATTGCGGTTNTTGAAACCCAAGTTGAAGTCGTTTAGCCAACTCTTCAGTAATGAAGTTAATTTCAGAGCACGAGTCTAGAAGAGCACGCGCTGTTTGAAAACTGCCATACTTTTTCTTTGATTAAGACAAGAGCTGTAGGATTAAGTGCACGCCGAGAACTTTGTGATACTATCGATTGAACAGGTGGTTGGTCACACCTCCAAAAAAATAGCGTAATGGTCACACGGGTTCCAGTGGACCCCGACCCAATAAACAGATGCGTCGTACGTTCTATTTTAAATATCGACTCGAATCCTCCACTGACCTGAAGTTTAAAACTTTCTCCTTGTTATCTGATAGTTTTTTTTTTTGCAATTTTGAAATTATAACACCGTGAACTATTTCATAAAACTCAAGATTTTGTACCAAGTAGTTACCTAAGAAAAATTATAATTTCTTTAATATCGCACAAAATCGCAGCATAAGATTATGGGAAAATAAGAGATCGGGNAAATTCCCAAGTTGGTAATTTTTCGAAGCTTTGCTTCCTGTCATAAGTTAGTTTTGACTCTCCATCTATCTTTGATAAAACTAATTAAATAATGATCGCGTTCATAACGTCTGCCTCGGAGCCCAAAGACAACAACGAACCTCGGAGAGCAGAAACTGTGTCTAGAATTGTGCGGAGACTTGATGGATCCGGCTTTGGCATGGTTTGAATGTTGAACAAGCTAGTTATGTGTTCTAAAAATATTAATACCCGTTNCATTTCAAGCAAGTCAAAAAATTGACCTTTGGCCATTAAATAGGCTCAAATTTCCCATAGTGCCTTGGTGCTGCCACTGTTATTCAAATATTTCCAGTATTCGAATATTAGATGACTCTAATTTAATCGAAGTAATTTTGTAGAAGTGTCAGTAGTGCTGCCACTGAAACTCGAAGGGTTTTTATAATTACGCACATTCAAAACATAATGCATTTCTTTCTAGTAATGCAAATAGATGTTTAGTTGCAAAAGTTACCAAAATGAAATAAAAGTTACCAAGTTACCAAACCGTTTAAAAGTTACCAATTTTGGTAAAAAGCTACCAATTGTGGCAACCATGGTACCAACAAGAATATACAACAAAAGTATGAAAGTCGTCAGAACTTGGAAAGATAGCGATGGCTGAAGTAAAAAGTGTTACACCAAGTTACAGTTTTGCTCGTCACTGTATGTCCTTAGTTTTAAGTTCAGCGATGCTGTCGTCAAGTATTTTATCTAAAACAATATCGGCTACAATTGGCGATAAGGGGTTCCCCATTGGCATTCCATGATCTTGTTGATAGTATGTTCCATCATATAAAAAGNACCCGTTTGTCGTAGCGCTGCTCAAGTTGTTTGAGTGCCTTTGTGTAGTTTTCCTCTGACACTTGGAACGNATCGGCTACAATTGGCGATAAGGGGTTCCCCATTGGCATTCCATGATCTTGTTGATAGTATGTTCCATCATATAAAAAGTAATTCTTATCTCTCAGGCAGAATTCTAAGGTCGTTAAAAATTGTTGCCTTGTGATTGTGGTATGGCGTTGCAGTGAACTCCATTGTTCCATAATTGTACGAATGACGAATTGAACGGGTATATTCATAAATAGGGATACCACGTCAAATGAAACAAGGATGTCTTTTAATCTGTCTTTAAATATAAATATTGAGGTGTAAATATTGTATGGAATAACCCATATGTATGTATCAGGATTGTTGCGAACATTCGCATTCGCGACCGCGGAGCTTCCGCATTAATTTTAACATTCGCATTCGCTTTAGCATTCGCAATAATCAATGCGGAGCTTTTGCGAATGCGAATATTGTGCAACTGCACTGGTCAAACGTTTACATATCTGGCAGAAAAAACGACAAATATTTTTTGCCTGTGGAGATGCTACGTTAAAACTGTTAAAAAGTCAAAGAGTAAGACATGAACCAAAAATACAAGATCACGTAAGAACGCGACGTTGTATTTGTAACTGGTTTTGATAAAAAAGTTTGCGAAAGCGGGTTCGTCAGCTGAGCGTTTGTTTACATCACAAGCACCACTATTTTACACTTTTATTCAAGTAAAGAAGAGTTAATTCAACATGACAACACATTTTAAAGCATTTTGTTGCATCATTATACCTAAATTGTGCGTTTAAAGTGGCTGACAATAATTTTGGCTAATTTTGGTTTTCGTTGTTTTCTTTGCTTTGTTTACTTTTCGCTCGTTTTCCGATGAAACAAGATGACGTAGAACCCGTTAAAAAAAATCGATCATGTGTCTTTCGTTCATGAGAGTAAGATTCTTCAATAGGTATTTCCAGCGGAAATGTTCAATGTCTAGCTATAAAGAGAATCCCCTATATGGGCGTTAAAAGATAACCTTTATTTAGGTAAGAATTATGTAACTATTGAATATTATTTGCCAAAGGTCTGTTGAAAAAACGGGATGCATCGCTAGCGGTGAGTAACTAATTGAGACTGCCTGCCCCTAGGAAAAGTCGAGCTCAGCTAATTAAAAAAGGAGTTACAAGCTATTCATTACAGGTCAACCTTTTCAAGAAGTCACCATGGAACTAAGCAGATATGAGGCCTTCATCGTCTGTGATTCCAATAATTCAAATTATTATAAAAAAGCACCCCGCTTTTTAACAATAAAACAAGATTTTAAACTTATTCGGCTGGCAGAGACGACTTCCAAAGAGAATTTTCTTAAAAATTTTCATTCCTAGAAAATTTCAATTTATTTGCCGTATCGACCTATTTAGAACCTTGCTATAAGCACACATTTTTCAAACTAGTCACAGAAGAAAGGATTAAAAATGTGATACAAAAACTAAAACGCTGATGACGCTACAAATTCTGAACTACCAAAGGAATGAGAATGAAGAAATTTTTGGAAAGCAATGGTGTTTAAACAACGATCTTGCCATGATGCTAGATTGTGAAGATGATAGTCAGGAGGATACATCCGATATTTGCAGCCCCGATGTAACTCTCAAAAAGAAATTATTGCACTGAAAAAATATATATATAACTGAAAGTTCTCTCAACTGGTGCAGCGTCAATCGAAAAGAATTTAAAATTTTGTCAAGTCTCAAGTTTTTCAAGTTTGTCGCCTCGGGCGAGTAGTTATTAATGGCGCAGGTTTGATTTACGACCCTTTAAGAAACAGGCTGCAACCCGAAAAGGCGGCAACATTACTTTTTATTAAATACAATGTTCCAATTTTTAACTTCAAGTACTAAAAAAACATTATTTAAAATTACTAACTTTTTCATTTTTATATACCTAACTTAGGTAACCTACTCACCTAAATTATTTCTTAAAAATACTTGACATTCGCATCCGCATGCGCGGATGTTGGCTTTTAAACATCCGCATCCGCATTCACATCCGCGGATGTTTAAAATTCCACATTCGCAACATCCCTAGTATGTATACAGCATTCTGTGGAAACATATGTATGGAAGTTAAAAAAAAGATGCAAAAAAATTAAGTCAAAAAATATATTTTCTGGTTCAAAGAAGTTCATAATACTAGTGGCAGAAGTAAAAGAAGCGTCTTATTTCGACCAGTTTTATCTATATTCCTTTTGATTATTCATTTCTAGCAGGCCCGGCGAACTTCGTCCCGCCCAAAATTAGATTTTTAATTTAATAATTTTGGTCCAACATTTTCTCAATTATAGGCTACCAGAAAACTCGCTAGGTGGCGTCGTATTTATGAACTGATTTCGTACAAATTCAAAATGTGTGCTACCTCCATGATGAGAAATAGGCTGACTTCCAAAACGTTCCAATACAATGTTTGGATACTGTTCTACTGCGGTATTCAAACTCTTTGCATATGCAGAGTAGCGAAACATTGCAACCATATACATTGCATATTTGGAATATTTAATAAAACAATAATCACCATTTCGGAATTTTGCATTTTTAAAACACCAATGGTAACCAATAACAAACGAAGCATCAACTTTGTTTCTGATGCGCTGATTGCGCTAGCAATGCGTTTCGATAACTTATCGGAGGGTTTTGGAAAAGTGTACATTGTCAACCAATTGTAGTTCGGCGTTATGGAACATTAAACTTTGTACGTATGCAATGCAATTGATGTTTTGGAAGTCAGCCATACGTATGCAAAAAATAGACCCGCTAGGTAGCGCTGGAGTCGAGTTATTTATAAAATTCTTATTTATGAATTAAGTTCTTTTAAATTTAAAATGTAAGCTACCAGCATGATGGAAAATATGTTTACCAAAAATAGACCCGCTAGGTGGCGCGGGAGTCGAGTTATTTATAAAAGTCGTATTTATGAACCGATTTCGTTGAAATTCAAAGTATAAGCTACTTGCATGATGAAAAAGCATTTACGAAAAACGGAGTCGAGTTATTTATAAAAGCCCTATTTATGAACCGATTTTGTTAATGCAAATTCGAAACTTTATTACTTTCATGATGATTTTTTTTTCATTCTAAACATATATGTGGGAATAGATACGGACAAGGTAGCAACGCTACGGCGAAGTGAACTCAACATACGAACGGACGAACGAGACAAAAACCGAACGGACAGCAGAATCGAGAGTCGCTAGCCGGACGCGGACGTTAAAACACGCTCGAAATGTCGCACTAAAAATAACTCTGCCTATTGTTAGAATTACAATGAAATTACTTAAAACTATTACATAAAATTAATTAAAACTATTATTTAAATATTAAATGTATATACTCGTTATTTCATATGTGAATATAAATAACACATATGTGTATTTGAACTGAAATTGTGTGTGTGTCGTGCGTTTTATTTAAGCGGAAAGACGACGACTTAGCCGAAGTAGCGGCATAAGTCCTACAAATAGGGACGTGACCGGAATGTGAACTTTGTGCCAAGAAAGAACAATTAAATAATTTTTTTTCCCCTATTGCGAGGAAAACGTGCGAAATCGCGTAATACGATAAAAGCATATATGTATATGTGAGCATACAAAAATTTAAGTGTGGTAGTGTGTAGTATGTGTGTGCGAGTGGACAAAATGCGTATTAATGCATTTAAAAAATATTTAATTTAAAGAAAAATCAGCGGAAGTGTGGACAAAGTGCGAGATAATGCACTATAAGTGAATACATGCACATACATAAGTGGCTTTAGTAACAATTTTAAAGCATTTGGTGGTACAGTACAGTATAGGTATGTACGTACGTAAGTAAATATGTATGTACATATTGGCATTCAAATTTACGAAGTTGTGTTTGAATTCGCGAAATAGAAGGGACGCCAATTGAGCGTCATAACGGCTGTTTGAAAACGCAGTCGCACAGCGGCGTTAACTGCCAAAAACGACGCAGAGACAACGAAGCTGTAAAGTGACAAAAGTGTAGCAACGACAACAGAAGCTGTAAATATAAATACGAGCGTCAACAAAACACATGGATGCAAAGTCAAGAACGAAACGAAATTATATAGCACAATTTGTAGAGTGAAATAGCGACAGAAAAAGCAGCAAGGCTAAAAACAAAAGCGTAGCAGAGGCGAAGCAGTAATCACAAAGCCGAAGTAAAGTAAATGCAAATATAAATACGAACTGAAGTAGAGTCAACAGAAGCACAAATTTGCGGTCGTAAAACAGCTACAACAGAAACAAATAACAAATGACAGAAACAAAGTAAAATTGCTAGGATGAAATAGCGACAACACAAGCAGTGACACAACGATACGACAGAAGCAGTGAATATCGAAGCAAGAGTGAATCGGATATAAATAAAAAGTAAGCAGCGGAAAAAGTCGACATACGAAGCACAAAAGCAACCGTTCGCGAGTAAAAGCAGAAGACAGACAGCAATATCAGCAAACATAGAAGAGAGGGAAACCATCAGCCTGTATAGTAAGAAATATTCTAATAAGAAATTTTCATATTTATTATATTCTTATGTTATTATTATTTGTAAGTAAAGACAATTAATTCAAAATAGAAACAAGTGAAATAAGAGCAATGACGGTTGACGAGTTAAGGGCAAAATTGAGAGAGCTCAATTTGAACTCAAGCGGACTAAAAAGAGACCTACAAAATAGAGTTATGGTACATTTTAATAACAATGAAGCAAACAATCAAACTGACGACACGAGTGACGACGAACGATCATACACTACAGTCCGTAATGCCGCGGCAGAGGCATCACGAATGCAAAGAGCAGAAAGGGTTGCTTTCACACTTCGCGACATTAAAGATAGTGTATCCGCTTTTACAAGTGACAATTCAATTGACGTCAATCATTGGATTATTGAATTTGAAGACGTTGCTGATACAGTGGGCTGGAATGAGCTGCAAAAGTTTGTGTATGCAAAACCACTTTTGAAAGGTGCTGCTAAAATATTTGCCCGTGGTTTGGTAGGAGTTAGGGATTGGTGTACCCTAAAAAATGCGCTCATTGATGAATTTGGTGAAAAAATATGTGCCGCAGAAATTCACCGTGCTTTGAGAAATAGGCGTAAGCAATTCAAAGAAAGTTTGAATGAGTATTTATATGTACTAATAGAAATGGGTACACCTATTGCACTCGACGATCAAAGTATTATTTCATATTTTGTGGATGGAATTCCAGATGCTAGGGCAAATAAAACAATGTTATATCAGGCAAAAAACTTACGAGAATTAAAAGAACAATTGCGCGTGTATGAGAAAGTAAAAGGGCTCCACTATTCGTTAAATAAGTCAGGTGTACCTCAAACTTCTTCTGCAAGTGCAGGTGACGCTAAAGATAAACAAAATAGTTCGAAAAAAGTTTGCTATAAATGTAGCAAGGAGGGTCATATAGCAAGATAAGGTCAAAAAGAGAATACGGTTAAATGCTTTAAGTGTAAACAAACCGGACATTTTTCATATGAATGTAAAGAAAAGCCAAAAGATGTAAAAAGTGAACCAATGAGTATGATAGAAGACGGTAAAGCGGGAAATATTGCAACAAAAAGAAATGGTTTCTATTTTTTGGACATAACAATAAACAATTTTACTTTTTCTGCGTTGGTAGATACTGGTAGCAAATACAGTGTAATGAGGTATGACACGCTTTTGATGTTAGGTGACGTAGAGCTAGGAAATCAGAAACTACATTTGAGCGGAGTAGGTAATAGCCAACTCACGACATTGGGTTGCTTCGATGCCGAAATCAATGTAGATGAGGTATTTCTGGAAGTGTTATTCCATGTTGTAAGGGAGAAGGACATACCTGCAGTAGCTGCGGTTGCGGTAGAAAGTAAAGAAATCAAGAGTGATGTTAGGCTAGATGTGACAGATGATGCTGCGGTATCAGTCGTACCTGCTGCTGCGGTAAGAGGAAGCAATATCACTTCTTTGGACGAGAAGAAATGTAATGAAGCGGATGTAAGGAATGGTGGTTCCGAGGAAAGCATGTTTTGGTTAAAGGAATTTGAAACGTTGTGTTTAACTACAGATTTGAAAGAAATTGACGAGCGTCAGAGCGTAGATTTGTCGAATACCAGTAAAGAAGATGCCAGGGAAATTGAAGTCCTAATAGGAAATTATGAGCCCAGGAAACCAGAAAGTTCCCCAATAGAAATTAAACTTATTTTAACGGATGAAGTATCGGTTTATCAGCGCCCATGTAGATTATCGTTGGCAGATCAGAAATGGGTAAATGAACAAGTGACTTCTTGGCTAGAAGAAGGTATTGTGCGGAAGAGTACATCGGAATATGCGTCTCCGATAGTACTAACGACCAAAAAGAACGGATCAAAGAGATTATGCGTAGACTATAGGAAAATAAATGAGAAAATAATAAGAGATCATTTTCCGATGACAGTAATTGATGAAGTACTGGATAGACTATACGGTGCTTATGTGTTCACGACTTTAGACTTAAAAGACGGATTTTTTCACGTTCCTATAGAACCAGATTCTAGGAAATATACCTCATTCGTTACGCAAATGGGACAATACGAATTTTGTTCCGTTCCGATTGGCATTTCGAACTCGCCTGAGTTACGTCAACTCTACCGCCAACTTAGATTCCGGCTATTAACTGGGCCAGGTAGTAACAGTATAATATTTCTTACCATGCACTTTTCAAAATTTAACATAATTGCACATGATTTCGCAATTATCCAGTTGCGAAATCAATGGATAAGCAAAAATAAGTAGAAGTACATAATAAGCATAATATGTAAGAAATACATATTAATCAAAATAAACCTAGAATAAGCTTAATATTGTTATAAATAATACTGTTAGCTTGTACGTAAGGGCAGTTCTGAAGAACCAATAAAGAAGTGAAAAGCAAATTTAAACTTTGGGTTTTTTTTATTGAGCTGAAGCTCAACATCCGTAATTCCTGCGTTGTTCTGCAGGTGTATTCAAGCGATTTTTCACGATTTGTTGAGAGACGGTACGGTGATTGTCTACATGGACGATATCGTTACCCCGGCTAAAGATGAAGCCGAGGGTATACAAAAACTTAAGGTGGTTCTGAGACGTGCAAGTGAAAGCGGGTTGAATATACGATGGTCAGGTCAAAATGCCAATTTTTTAAAAGGCAAATATATTTCTTAGAGTATATCATAGAAAATGGAAGAATATTGCCGTCAAGCGAGAAACCAAGGGCTTTTGAAAAGTTTCCAATACCGTCAAGTAAGAAAGAAATTCAACGGTTCTTAGGACTTACTTCATTTCTTAGACGTTTTGTACGAAATTATGCGGTGGTAACCAAACCACTTACAGATTTACTAAAGAAAGACGCGAAATTTGTTTTGACTGACGAAAATTTAATTGCTATTCAAGAGTTGAAAAACGCGTTAGTGAACGCACCAGCTTTGAAATTATATAATCCGACGGCGTACACGGAAGTTCATGCGGACGCATCGAAATATGGCTATGGTGCAGTATTACTGCAGAAAGATGGAGAAGATCAGCAATTGCATCCTATAGAGTGCATGAGCCGGAAAATAACATCGACGAAAGAAAAGTACAGTTCCTATGAACTCGAAGTCTTGGCAGTTATTGAGGCAGTAAAGAAATAGACAATTTACCTTAGGGACTTGAAATTTAAAACTGTGACGGACTGCAATGCTTTTGCATTGACAATGAGTAAACGTGATGTGACAGACAGAATAATGAGATGGGCAATGTACCATCAGGAGTACGACTACACCGTAGAACACAGAGGAGGAACACGCATGAAACATGTCGATGCCCTTAGCCGTGTATATTGTTTAATAATCGAAGACTCGCTAAAGATCAGATTACGGGAAGCACAGGCGGAAGACGAGTGGATTAGGGCTGTTAAGAAATTGTTGGAGAAAGAACAGTATTAAGATTACTTTTTAAGATATGAAGTTTTATATAAGGATCCCGTTAAGGAACTTTTAGTAGTACCTTCTTCAATGGAAGACGAAATCATACGTCTAGCACACAATCAAGGCCATTTCGCAACCAAAAGGACTCAGGACATGGTCGAAGTTTTATTTTATTCCGAAATTGAGCACTAAAGTTAGTAAAATCATAAAAATGTTGCGGAGAATACATAGTAATTGAAGCTAAGGCAGGAAAAAGGAGGGTTTATTAAATCCGATTGATAAAGCTCGTGAACCTCAAGGTACTTATCACATAGACTATGTTGGCCCATTGGCCGAAACTCGCTAAAAGTAAATACATATACTCGCTGTGATAGATGGCTTTACAAAATTTGTTTGGTTGTATCCAACCAAGTCTACAGGTGTTGAAGAGGTAATAGACAGGCTGAAGAAACAGTGCGCGGTTTTCGGTAATCCAAAACGAGTTATTACAGATAGGGGAAGTGCATTCACCTCGACTGCATTCAAAGCGTATTGCGAGCAAGAAAACATTCAGCATTTATAGATTGCGACGGGGGTGCCACGAAGAAACGGGCAAGTGGAAAGGGTCCACAAAAAAGTAGTCCCAATGATCTCAAAGCTATGCCACAGTGATCCAGCTCACTGGTATAGTCACGTCGAAAAAGTTCAACATATTTTAAACCGTACAGCTCCAAGAAGTACGAAAGCATCACTTTTCAAAGTTCTTACGGGTTAGAAATGCGCAGAATTGATTATCCGGACTTGAGAGAAATATATGACGAATTAACAATAGAAGACTTGCACTTAGAGAGAAACACAGTTAGAGAAAAAGCTCAAGAAAACATAAATAAAATTTAGACAGAAAATTTTAAAAAATTTAACAAAAAACGGAAGAAAGCAAGAAAATATAAGGTGGGAGAACTTGTTGCGATAAAGAAAACGCAGTTTGGAACAAATACTAAGCTAAAACCCAAGTATCAAGGCCCATACGCGATAACCGCTAAGTTAAGCCATGGGAGATATGAGGAAAAAAGATAGGGAACGACGAAGGACCGAATAACACAAGTACAGTATGCGAATTCATGAAGCCCTGGAGTTCGTCATTCGGGTCGAATAACACATCAGGATGGCCGAATGTGGGAATAGATACGGACAAGGTGGCAACGCCACGGCGAAGTGAACGCAACATACGAACGGACGAACGAGACAAAAACCAACGGACAGAAGAATCGAGAGTCTCTAGCCGGACGCGGACGTTGAAACACGCTCGAAATGTCGTACTAAAAATAACTTTGCCTATTGTTAGAATTACAATGAAATTACTTAAAATTCATTAAAACTATTATTTAAATATTAAATGTATACACTCGTTATTTCATATGTGAAAATAAATAAAACATATGTGTATTTAAACTGAAATTGGGTGTGTGTCGTGCATTTTCTTTAAGCGGAAAGACGACGACTTAGCCGAAGTAGCGGCTTTATGTACATACATAAAATGAGAGCCGTTTTCGTTGTTCGGACTAAACTCAAAAAACCAGTCAATTGTCGGAGGTTATACCTTGCATATATTCCTATTATAGCCCATTAGACAATACGCTGGTGGCGCTGGAGTAGAGTTAGTTATAAAAGTCGTATTTATTAACCGATTTCGTTCAAATTCGCAAAGTGAGCTACCTATATGATGAAGAATTCGTTTCCTAAAAATGAACCCGCTGATGCTTTCCATTGCCAGACAACCGGTCAGGTACGAGCATGATTTTTAATTTCGACAAAACTCAAACACATTGTTTGTTGGTCCAAATAATGAGACACGTATTTTTTCTTTTGCATCGGAAAAATTTTTCGGCCGAATTAAACGCGATTTTGCTTTTCAGGCAAAAATCGAATTTTCGAATTGACAGTGAGAATGTTTTTTTAAAATGACCATAACTTTGTCAAAATTTAATAGATTCTAACAATGTTTTTACTCAAATGTCAGTAGTTCTTGTCACTTCAAGATAGAGTGATATAATTATTGATTATCATTATTTANTGGGACTTATCGTTCCGTAGATATAGCTGATAAAAATGTCCACGCCTATGGAATGTGGCACACCCACCCTCTACAAACTCATTTATATATAACCTCTTATAAGCACCTACCATGGATATGTCTGCATACCAGATTTTAAGTTCGTGTGGCTTATGGTTCCGAAGTTATAGCTAATAAAAAATTCCACGCCTATGGGATGTGCCACGCCCCCTTTTACAAACTCGTTT
>NW_016165047.1:4095-4166 GCF_001687245.7 Rhagoletis zephyria | reverse complement strand
CGTATATACCCTCCTATAAGCACCTACCATTTGTATGTCTGCATACCAAATTTCAAGTTCATGTGACTTAT
>NW_016165047.1:931-4070 GCF_001687245.7 Rhagoletis zephyria | reverse complement strand
TGCCACGCCCCCTTTTACAAACTCGTTTATATACACCCTCCTATAAGCACCTACCTTTACATGTTTGCATACCAAATTTCAAGTTCGTGTGCCTTATGGTTCCGAAGATATAGCTGATAAAATACTCCACACCTATGGGATGTGCCACGCCGCCTTTTACAAACTCGTTTATGTATACCCTCCTATAAGCATCTACCATTGGTATGTCTGCATATCAAATTTCAAGTTCGTGTGACTTATGGTTCCGAAGTTATAGCTGATAAAAAACTCCGCTCCTATGGGATGTGCCACGCCCCCTTTTGCAAACTGGTTTATGTATATCCACCTATAAGCACCTACCATTGACATGTTTGCATACCAAATTTCAAGTTCGTGTGCCTTATGGTTCCGAAGATATAGCTGATAAAATACTCCACACCTATGGGATGTGCCACGCCGCCTTTTACAAACTCGTTTATGTATACCCTCCTATAAGCATCTACCATTGATATGTCTGCATATCAAATTTCAAGTTCGTGTGACTTATGGTTCCGAAGTTATAGCTGATAAAAAACTCCGCTCCTATGGGGTGTGCCACGCCCCCTTTTACAAACTCGTTTATATATATCCTCCTATAAGCAACTACCATTGAAATGTTTGCATACCAAATTTCATGTTCGTGTGACTTATGGTTCCGAAGTTATAGCTGATAAAAAATTCAACGCCTATGGGATGTGCCGCTCCCCCATTTACAAATTTATTTATATATGCCATAGTATAAGCCCCTACCATAGACATGCCTGCATACCAAATTTCAAGTTCGTGTGACTTATGGCTCCGAAGCTATAGTTGATAAAAATGCAACGCCTATGAGATGTGCCACGCCCCCTATTACAAACTCGTTTATACATTCCCTCCTATAAGCACCTACCATTAAAATGTCTGCATACCAAATTTCAAGTTCGTGTGGCTTATGGTTCCGAAGTTATAGATGATCAAAAATTCCACGGCTATGGGATGTGCCACGCCCCCAATCACAAACTCATTTATATATGCCATACTATAAGCGCCTACCATAGACATGCCTGCATACCAAATTTCGAGTTCTAGGGACTTATGGTTCCGAAGTTATAGCTGATAAAAAATTACACGCCTATTGGCCTATTATAAGCACCTACCATAGATAAGTCTGCGTACCAATTTTCAATTTCATGGGGCGTATTTTTCCGAAGTTATAGCTGACAAAATATTCCACGCCTATGAGATGTGCCACGCCCCTTTTAAAAACTCGTATATATATTCCCTCCTATAAGCACCTACCACTGATATGTCTGCGTATCAAATTTCAAGTTCGTGGGACTTATGGTTCCGAAGATGTAGCTGATAAAAAATTCCACGCCTGTGGGCCTATTTTAAGCACCTACCATAGATAAGTCTGCGTACCAATTTTCAATTTCATGTGGCATATTTTTCCGAAGTTATAGCTGACAAAATATTCCACGCCTATGAGATGTGCCACGCCCCCTTTTACAAACTCGTTTATATATTACCTCCTATAAGCACCTACCATTAAAATGTGTGCATNAGCCTATGAGATGTGCAACGCACCCTTTTACAAACTCGTTTATATATTCCCTCTTATACACCTACAATTAAAATGTGTGCATACCAAATTTCAAGTTCGTGTGACTTATGGTTCCGAAGTTATAGTTGATAAAAAATTCAACGCCGTGGAGATGTGCCACGCCCCCTTTTACAAACTCGTATATATATACCCTACTATAAGAACCTACCAATGCTATGTCTGCATATCAAATTTCAAGTTCGTGGGACTTATGGTTCCGAAGATATAGCTGATAAAAAATTCCACGCATACGGGATGTGCCACGCCCCCTTTTACAAACTCCTTTATATATACCCTCCTATAAGCAGCTACCATTGATATGTCTGCATACCAAATTTCAAGTTCGTGTGACTTAAGGTTCCGAAGATATAGCTGATAAATATTCTACGCCTATGGGATGCGCCACGCCCTCTTCTACAAACTCTTTTATATATACAATCTTATAAGCACCTACCATTTATATGTCTGTACTAGCAAATGCCCGCTTGCTTCGCGGCGCCTAATAAGACTTCAGCATTGGTCCAGTCCTTATACGGAAATTCAAGAGCACAGATGAGCGTTTTCAATTATAGGAGGGCCAAGAATCCTCGCTTCCCCACAGGATGAAAAGTTTTCGCGTACATTGGCTAAATGAATCATGTGATCTCATGGATATCGTTTAAATAAAGCCATTGATATAACTATGGTGTTCCTTCTTGGACAGATGTGGTCGAAGCTTTCCTTGTCAATTCGCCACTGTTACAATTCGTGTTAATATTTATTAGTTGGTTTCTTTATGTCTTACTGCTGTAATAACGGCCGCCTCGAGCAACTTCGTCAATCGAAGGTAGATGCATGATCACGCTTACACAGTCTTACGGTCTTTATATGCATACTTAAACGCATCTTTGATTTAGCCAAACTGAAAAGTAAATTCGTCTTAGATAAACATAGGGCCAAAGCAGAACAAACCGGGGGGGTTTCTATATATTTCGGGTGCAGCGTCATCCATTGGGTTCCTTTTCTGCAAAACCTTTGCTTGTCATGAAATGAATACGAATTACGAATTCCAATCAGATTTTATAAAAAATACGGATTTTCTAAATACTTAAACTCCAGCGGTCCATTTTTAGCAAACGAATTTTTCATCATACAGGTAGTCACACTGCGAAGTTTAACGAAATCTGTAAATAAATACGACTTTTATAAGTAACTCTACTCAAGCGCCACAAAATTCGAGGCCTATGGGATCTGCCAGGCCCCCTTTTACAAACTCGTTTATATATACCCTCCCATAAGCACCTACCATTGATTTGTCTGCATATTAAATTTCAAGTTCGAGGGACTTATGGTTCCGAAGTTATAGATGATAAAAAATCCACGGCTATGGGATGCACCACGCCCCCTTTTACAAACTCATTTATATAGACCTTATTATAAGTACCTACCAAATATGTATATAACTGCATACCAAATTTAAAGTTGATGCGACATATGGCTCCGAAGTTATAGCTGATAAACCTTTCAATGGGATATGCCACGCCCCCTTTCACAAAC
>NW_016165047.1:0-833 GCF_001687245.7 Rhagoletis zephyria | reverse complement strand
ATTCCACGCCTATGGGATGTGCCACGCCCCCTTTTACAAACTCGTTTATATATACCCTCCTATAAACACCTACCATTGATATGTCTATATACCACATTTCAATTTCGTGGGACTTATGGTTCCGAAGTTATAGCTGATAAAGGATCCCACGCCTATAGGATGCGCCACGCCCCTTTTACAAACTCATTTATATAAACCCTCATATAAGCACCTACTATTGAATTGTCTTCATACCAAATTTCAAGTTCAAGGGGGTTATGGTTCCGAAGTTATAGCTGATTAAATATTCCACGCCTATGGGATGTGCCACGCACCTTTTTACAAACTCGTTTGTATATACCCTCCTATAAGCACCTACCATTGATATGTCTGCACACCAAATTTCAAGTTCGTGTGACTTATGGTTCCGAAGATATAGCTGATAAAAAACTCAACGCCTATGGGATGTGCCACGCCCCCCTTTTACAAACTCGTTTGTATATACCCTCCTATAAGCATCTACCATTGGTATGTCTGCNCGATGTCCCACGCACCCTTTTGCAAACTCATTTCTATATACCCTCATATAAGCACCTACCATTGATATGTCTGCACACCAAATTTCAAGTTCGTGAGACTTAGTTCCGAAGTTATAGCTGATAAAAAATTCCACACCTATGGGATGTGCCACGCCCCCTTTTACAAACTCGTTTATATATATCCACCTATAAGCACCTACCATTGACATGTTTGCATATCAAATTTTAAGTTCGCGTGACTTATGGTTCCAAAGTTATAGCTGATAAAAAAACTCCGCTCCTATGGGATGTGCCACGCCCCCTTTTACAAACTCG
>NW_016165046.1:18125-29059 GCF_001687245.7 Rhagoletis zephyria | reverse complement strand
TGTGGAAGCGACCATACAAAATACACTGGGGAGTACAACTCCCCAAAAGACGGAAATGCGTTGAAAAAGGTAAGGACGGTTCTAAGGTTAAGTCATTTGTTGAACAGGAATAACTGATTTTGGGAAGTATGAGTTCCTACCGCAATTAATCAAAAGGTCGCAAACCTTCCACGTAGGCTTAAATTAAAGCTAGAACCACAGACTACCATCACTGAAAGTACTATTCCTGCACCTTGCCCTAATGGTCACCTATACTCGTTTATTTTGTAGTGTTAGCTGTTAAATAAATGACTATAGGTAACCTTAGGGTCCAGGTGCAGGAATGGTATTTTCAGGCATTGAAGTCAGAAGTCGAAGCCTTAATTTAAGCCTAAGTTGAAGATTCTATCACATTTTGTTTCATAGCTAGACCTTCTCAAATATTGCAAAAACGCGATTTTTGACACTTTCACCACATTTTTCTCAAAACCTTGAGCTGATGGAAGTTGTATACTTACGTATTCTTATGGTCTAATTATGCATACTTCGCATAACTTCGCACAACTTCGATCTGTTGAGTTTAGATTTTCCTTCACATTTTCTTAAGTTAAATTTTTATTCCACTGGTACAAATGGTTGCGCGAAATACGGCGAAGTAAGCATAATCAGACCTTTAATCAGCACAAAAAAACATATCAAAACCAGCTTCAACATTTGCCGCATCAAAATCGGTGTTGCCCTGTGTTACCTACACTAATTATATAAAGAGAATCTCCTTCTTTTTATAAGAGGTGATCTCGCGAACGGCTGTACCGAATTTAAAGGGAGCGTGGCATCACCCATACATATCATATTTTTCATACCGTATATCTTTGAAAGTATTTGTAGTAGTGTTCTGGAAATTTGTATAGAGATTTTGGGGCTACTGGAAAAGGACGTGGCGCTGTCCAAGCATATTGAAACTTTTACCTATCTGTAAATATATACACCCAGAATACAGTGTTTTTTCCTTTTCATAATATATTTTTTGTCCGTATAACGAATGCGTGAGAGTATTTTATATGGGAAAAAATGCCGAAGAGTGTCAGTATGTAAAAGACTTATTGTGGTGGCCTGACACCTCCTAAACGACCGTAAGTAATAAATGGTGTAACTAACACGACTTTGTTTTATATATATAGATATTTTGTTTCTGTTGAACAAGGATACGCATTCATTTTCAAATTACGACCAGCTATAAAATAAAGTTTCTAGGGCACATTCACTATAGATCCGGATCATTGTTGCCACCAGGGAATTTCTCATGGACATAACACTTTCGTTCGGTTATTTAAGGCGGCAAACGACCACCAAACGATAATCTTAGCCGATGAATGTGCCAGTACAAATCGTAAATGTGGATTGTTGGAGAAACTGTTTAAATTAAAAATCGAGTTTTTGGGCGGGACCAAGTTCGCCGGGTCTGCTAGTTAAATATAAAATGGAAGACAAGTAAAATTCTCGTATTACTTTGCGTAATACACATAGAGAATCTTTTGGTTTATGCAACTATTTTCATCATTATTTAGTATGATTAGCAGCATATTTCGGGATGATCACGTGCATGGTAACCTCACAAGGCTGTTGTTTGTATGTTTTTACCAATTTTCGGCAGAAAATTTTCAGCCTCGGGACGGATATGCCCAATTGAAGCGACACGCGGCACCAGCAGTAGTAGTGCGAGTAGTTTATCTGTCTATAAACTATAACAAGGAGCTCTAAGAATTAGGCAATTTTTTTACCTTCCTCTTCATGACCACATCATGAGGTATCACAAATAAGTTTATGCTTCCATGGTGCAATGTCCTAATATCATAATTTCCAGACATACTAATATCTCACGTAACACTGCAGATAATGCCAAATTTTTTACGGTAAGGTAATTTGAGGTATTTTAAATCAATACACGCCTATTAATAGCTTTGCTAATACGATAAAATAAGTAAATTTACCTTGAGCGTTGTTGTGGAAAATTTCTTTAAAAAAATTTAAAAATTTCCAAAACAATAATGCTAAAAATAATTGACGATATACGAATACCATTTGACCAAAATCAATTAACATTACTTTGCCTACTTGACTTCTCGAAGGCGTTTGATTCTGTGAGCCATGATATACTGTGTACTAAGCTTAAAGAGTACTTCGGATTCGGGAAAAACTCCCTGAGGCTTATCGAGACCTACCTAACTGGCAGATCTCAGCGTGTTAAAGTCGGTGAAAATATCTCAAGACTTGAGACGATTTCCTCAGGCGTTCCACAAGGTTCAGTCTTAGGACCCCTTTTATTCAGTTTGTTCGTAAACGATATTTTCCACACATGCCAATTTGTAAACGTTCATGCCTATGCGGATGATTTACAGTTATATCTATCCAGTAGCTTTGAAAATGTAGGCATGTTAGTTCAAAAGTATAATCGAGACTTGTCTTCTATTGAGCATTGGTCGAAGAACAATGGTCTTCTCCTGACTCTAAAAAATCGTACGTATTACCAATCGCAATCTCGGCTCATAAGTTCGATGTACTATTCAATAATGTCACACGATACGTTTAAGGCTTGAAGAAATTTGATCGCATATCGGAGTGGAAAACAAGTTTGTTAGGGTGTGAAATTCTCGATTTCCAAATAGCCAGGAGCTGCGTTTTTCTTTACCGGCTAATGAACGCCAAGACGCCTTCTTATCTTTATGACAAACTGATATTTTCAATATCCGGGCGCACAAGAGACCCCATTGTACCTAATTTTAACTTTGCAACATCGACTATACTGTTTTTCATCAATACCATTAGAAGTTGGAACTCCATTCCAACTGCAGTAAGAGGAAAATTAAATAAAAGCAATTACAAAGCTATCTTATACTCTCATTTTTCTAGAGTCTTAAGCAGGCCATTAAAATTAGATTAATTTAGTTTAATTTAATTTAATTTAATTTAGTTTAATATTATAATTATGTTCAACTGTAATTACATTTCGTTTTAATTTTATCATTTGACTGTTGGTATTGCTCTGTTGTCTCATATTTAGTGTAAGTTCTATCTATTGTCTCATATTCAGTGTTAGTTCTATCTGTTGTCTCATATTCAATGTAAACTCTATTGTATTTTGTACCTATATTTGTTGTACTAAAAAAGAATAATATCACCATTTTGATAATAAATGAAAACGAAATGAAATGAAATGAAATTTATTGAGGTGGCAGTGCTACTTGAGCAATTTACGAAAAGTGTAAATATCATAAGCACAGTTTACGTCAAAAAATGTTAAAGTGAATCTACCTTCTTTCTTGTATCATGGATTGTCACTAGTTCCTGCAGGTCTGTTTGCCTTCTTTTTTCGGTTAATAAACGTTTTCCCGCGGAGGCTAGTGATAGTTGTGAAAGCTGCCGTCTTCACAGGATGGAATTTATAACTTGACACATCTGTTGGAATGCGGTAACTTGGTAGTTTGACAGCTGCGTTTCCTTTGTACTAAAACATTTTGGCGGAAACATTATCGATACTCCAATATAGGGCTTGTGCAAACGGTAAAATTTGCTATGGTGTATAAATAATCGTATTTGGATGTGTCAAACGCAACTAAAATTTTGACAGTTGGAAAAGACTACACTAACGCTCGTACAGAAGCTCTACTTTTGTGTGTTGCTGAAATTGTTAAATTTACATCTATTTTATAACTTGCAAGTAACGTACGATCGTTTTGTTTAATCAGATTCCTTTTTGTATTGTCGCTTTTTATTCTTCTTCTTCTTTTTTGGCGCTGTAACCGCCTAAGCGATTCTGGCCAAGTTCAGCAAAGCACGCCAGTCGTTTCTCCTCTGTGCCAACTGATGCCAATTGGAAACGACAAGTGAAGCCAAGTCCTTCTCCACCTGATCTTTCCATCGCAGTGGGGGCTTTCCTCTTCCTCTGCTACCACCAGCGGGTTCCGAGTTGAATACTTTCAGAGCTGGAGCGTCGGTGTCTATTCGAACGATATGGCCAAGCCAGCGGAGCCGCTCTATTTCAATTCGCTGCACTATGTCCATGTCGTTGTAAAGCTCATACTGCTCATCGCTCCATCGTCTGCGGTACTCGCCGTCGCCAACGCGTAAAGGCCCGTAAATCTTCCGCAAAATCTTTCTCTCAAACACTCCAAGAGCCGCCTCATCAGATGATATCATTGTCCATGCTTCTGCGACATATACCAGCACGGGCATGATGAGTGACTTATAGAGCGTGGTTTTCGTACGTCGAGAGACGACTTTACTTCTGAATTGCCTGCTCAGTCCAAAGTAAAGTAGAGTACTTGGAGCTTCGTGAAGCAATTGAACACAATCACAAAGGGCTACCCGATCTATGCAAAGTCGACAATAGAGTTTACAAAAGAGTGATGTTTTGAAGAGGTGTGGAAGAGGAAGAGGATCCATTCTGGCGTTTGTGATTACCGGAAGGGCTGACGGAGCTCGCAATCAAATGTTCACACGATTCTAATGCTAGTTACCATGGAGGTTGGCAGAAGATTTTTGAGCGTGTTCGACAGAAATATTTTTGGAAGAAAAGGGCAAAGGACATACGCATCTACGTGAACCGATGTGAAACCTGCAAAGCTGTAATGCCACAAATCAAGTGTCCAGACCACCTATGGTCAATGCCTTCGTATCCGAGAGGCCATTCCAGCGCCTTTATTGCGACTTCTTAAGACCATATCCAGGATCGAAGCGAAGAAACCAGTTTTTATTCATAGTGATAGACCATTTTTCCAAATACGTATTTTTGAAAGCGATGCAAAACGCGACATCGGCAAATGTAATTAGCTTCTTTAGTACAGAAAAATTTTCAGCTTTCGGGGTCCCTCAATTCGTCCATAGTGATAACGGGAAGCAATTCATTTCGAAGGATATGCAACAGTTTTTTGAAAACTATGGGGTTGTTCACATTAAGACGGGGTTATACTCACCACAGGCTAACGCCTCTGAACGAGTGAACAGAGAGATTGTTTCGAAGGTAAGAATATTCCTGAAGGACAAGCAAGATCACATGGACTGGGACGAACATACTCCCGAAATTCTGTCGGTTTTAAGAAGCGATTACCATAAGTCGATACATAGCTCGCCATACTTCGCGTTATTTGGACAAAATATGATACTACACGTGTCAGCCTATAACATACTGGAGAAACTTGGTAGCCTAAGACAAGACGAAATCCCGATTACAAGCAGAGCTGACAAGATAGCAAAAATTCGCGAACACATACGAAAGAACCTTGAGCAAGCGCAAGACAGAGCAGCAAACACGTACAACAAACGTACGAGGGTTGTGAATTACCGGGAAGGACAAGACGTATTCCGGAAAAACTTAGCTCATACCAATTTTAAGCAAGGCATAAATGCTAAATTCTTGCCTAAATATATTAAGTGTCGTGTTCTGTGAAATGTAGGCAATGCTGAATAACGATCCGAAGTAAAGCATTTTTCCCAAATTTAATAATCACGTTTTTTCTCAAATTTATATAAATACACGTTTTTTCGTATATTAAGCTTAGCGATAGGGTAAAACCTTGCCCGGGGCCCAACTTTGCATAGCTTTTCCTCGAATTTAAGTCATGTAGAGCTGTAACTCGCTTCTATAACTCTTCCCTACCGATCACTTCTCTACTGGTAAGGAATATACGTCATTCTCTACTACTAATTAGCAGTAGAGAACAAGGTGGCGAATTCAGATATAAATTCATCCTGGTAGAGAATTGGGACAGAGACGAGGAAAATAAATATATACACATTTTTCCCAGCCGCCGGACGGCTATAAACTCGCAGCCAAGTGTCCTTTTCAGGACAGCTTGCCCTGTGTTCTTTTTAGCGGTGTTGAAATAGTGGGGGGCATTGTGTTAAGACCGACTAAGTTCGGCATTTTGTGGGGGTAGGCTTCTCTGGCCTAAAACAATAGAGAACCGCCGCAACACCGGACTTGAAATTTTCCCAGAGTTTACTCGGTCTAGATCTGACTTAAGCATTTCGAAAATAATGCTAATTCAACCTACACTTAGTTACACAACTATGATTGAGTTTCTGAGTAGAATACGCCAGTCAAACTCTGGCATAACCTTTACTCTTTTTCACTACCAGAATTACGAAAACCACCCTGACTTACTGAAACCCCAGATTGAACCTTTTAAAATATTAAATTCATTGTTTTACGAATACAAGAATGAAAGGAGCCGACTAATTATTAACCAGATCACTAGACTTATTCTTCCAGAGACCGGTTACACAATAACGAGTCCACCCAGAATTACAAGCGAATACTGACGCGGAATACAGTAAATGCCTTGACTTCGGTATTTGCGTAACATCAAACATAACTTATTAGACTACCAGTACTGAGTCGGATGAACCCTAACTGCCACCTGACGTAACTACCGGTGTTACTTTTTTTCCGAGCTAAAGACTTCTCTTTTCTGAGACTCTATATCTCAGGAGTGAGTCGTGCCCCACGTTCTACTGATCTTACCACCCAGTTACTCTACCGGACGCCTTTCGGAAGACAGTTAACCCCTTTTCCTGTTCGCTTCGGTGACAGGTCGTGGAGTGAAGCAGGCTTGTTATGGGTTACTCTAGTGCACCCGGTAGCATGCCAGAAATTTCACCATCTCATATTTTTCTAGAGCATACGGCAACGCTAAAACCGCATGGAAGGTCTGCCATTTTGACGATAGCTTTGTTCCTTGCGGACAGTTGTCGCTGATTGCCACTAGTTCCTGCAGGTCTGTTTGCCTACTTATTTTCGGTTAATAAACGTTTCCCAGCGGAGGCTAGTGATAGTTGTGACAGCTGTCTGTAACTGCCGTCTTCACAGAATGGAATTTATAACTTGACACATCTGTTGGAATGTGGAGCACAATACATATCGGGGCTTTTATCTTGGCATCTATTGCGGTAACTTGGTAGTTTGACAGCTGCGTTTCCTTTGTACTAAAACATTTTGGCGGAAACATTATCGATACTCCGATATAGGGCTTGTGCAATCGGTAAAATTTGCTATGCTGTACAAATAATCGTATTTGGCTGTGTCAAATGCAACTAAAATTTTGTCAGTTGGAAAAAACCACACTAACGCTCGTGCAGAATCTCTATTTTTGTGTGTTGCTGAAATTGTTTAATTTACATCTATTTTATAACTTGCAAGTAACGTACGTTCCTTTTTTTTTAATCAGATTCTATTTTGGATTGTTGCTTTTTATTACCGCGCACAATATTCTGCCTGATTCTGAGTTTCGCCCATAGTAAATAAATTTATCCGCCTATAGTAAATACATGGAAACCAAAAGTTGAAAAGTGAACCGGTTCGGGGCAAATGAAACTCATGATAAGGATTACATTTAGAAGCTGTAAAATTTTACCTAATTTTGACGTTCATATTCACTATGCAAATCTCAGATTTGTATTTTAGCCATTTTCAGAGATCTTTTTGCGGTTAATCCCGGTAAAAATACTTCCAAAACGCGGATGTCAAGATATAAAAGCCCATGATTCAATAATTAAAGGTTTCCTCATTATTGACATTAGAGTTTTGACACTCCCTTAGCTCCTTTACAAAAGCTTTGCACACACACACGAACCCACACACAATGCTTTGCTAAGGGAGAAAATTTTGTCAAGAGGGAGCGAGAAAACTGCTTTTTGAGCAAACCTTTTATTATTGTATTATGATAAAAGCCGCATAAATATCGCTCTGATATAACTTGTATCTAGCAGCCCAGCAGACAGCTGAAAAGCAATAAATTTAATCCTGTGGGGACGGCCAGTGAGGAAGGAAAGCTGTTGAAGGGCTGCTTACCAACCGGTTCGGCTCAGTGTAACTGGGTCATGGTAACCCCGGACCACCCGAATATTATTTTTTTGACATTCCTCCTTGCAATGCGTTAAATTCCAGTTGGAAGAGTAACGGAACTAGTCCAAAAGACGCAGTGCCCGTTATTCTTCCAAATGGAATATTTCCGCAGTGCAAGGTTATAAAAAGAAGATAACAAGAGCTGCAGAACTGAACCGCTCAGGAACAATTTACTACAAGGGCGTGCAATTGCTGGCTTATGCCGATGACACCGACATCATCGGTAACAAAAACCGCGAAGTCTGTTCTGTCTTTTCCAAGTTGGATAGGGAAGCAAAGCGAATGGGTCTGGTGGTAAAGGAGGACAAGACGAAGTATCAAACAAACAGTCAGCATATTCGCGCCTTGGCACCCACGTCACTGTTGACAGTAACAATTTCGAGAAAGTAAAGAATTTCGTTTACTTGGGAACCAGCATTAACACCGATAATAATGTCATCATTGAAATCCAACGTAGAATCACTCTTGCCAACAAGTGCTACTTTGGACTGAGTAGGCAATTCAGGAGTAAAGTCCTCTCTCGACGTACGAATACCACGCTCTATAAGTCACTCATCATGCCCGTGCTGGTATATGTCGCAGAAGCATGTACAATGACAACATCCGATGGGGCGGCTCTTGGAGTGTTTGAGAGAAAGATTTTGCGGAAGATTTACGAGCCTTTACGCCTTGGCGACGGCGAGTACCGCAGACGATGGAGCGATGAGCTGTATGAGCTTTACAACGACATGGACATAGTGCAGCGAATTAAAATAGAGCGGCTCCACTGGCTTGGCCATATCGTTCGAATAGACACCGACGCTCCAGCTCTGAAAGTATTCAACTCGGAACCCGCTGGTGGTAGCAGAGGAAGAGGGAGGCCCCCACTTCGATGGAAAGATCAGGTGGAGAAAGACTTGGCTTCACTTGGCGTTTCCAATTGGCGTCAGATGGCACAGAGGAGAAACGACTGGCGTGCTTTGCTGAACTCAGCCAAAATCGCTTAGGCGGTTACAGCGCCAAAAAAGAAGAAGAAGGTCATAAAAACCCGATGACAACCTCACAGTCGGCCATTTCAATATAGCATCGGTGAATAGCAACCGGAAGGGGTAAGAACAAAACTTTTCTACACATTTTAAGTGAGAAGAAAATAAGAAAATTGTGAAAATTTGTGATAGTGCGCGCTTTTGTATTGAAAACTAAATAAATAAAGTGAAAATTTTAGTGAAAATCGACACGAGAAAAAAAGGAATCACCTCTTAGTTTTAAGTAATTTGTTGTTAAAGTGCGAAGTTCATCAAACAGGTTGATGCAAATTGCAGCGATGCTATCATCCAAAAAGTGCGGAAATAGATAAATGTGAACAAATCACACGTGAACTTTGAAAAGATCGTCCATTTATGCATATATAAGTGATCGTTGCGTTTTTATATCAAAATGGCTAGTGGAAGTGCAAAGCATTTAAACAACAAATTACTTAAATACTAGTATTAAAAAAGTGAAAATAGTGAGAATTCATGTAAACATATTTGTTTTAGCATTCCCGTAAAGTTTCATGCGACAATTCGTTATAGTGTCACCAACTTTTACCNTATTCTTCAAATAATTCTTTTTTAATATTTTTCAAGGTTATTCCTGGTTCCCTTTCCACAATTGTCTCAATTTTCCCCAAGATTTGAGGGTTCAATTTTCTTGGTCTATTCTTTCCGCGGGGAAGTTCCACTAGTTCGCAATCATTTTTATTGTATCGTGAAATGATGGTTTTGGCGGTGTTTTTATTTACGGATGTTATTCGCGCTGTTTCCGCGATGGTATTCCCTTCGGTATACAATTTTATTATCATCAGTTTCACGTTTTTGGAAATGTGTGCATATTTTTCTCCTCTTCGTCTGGGTCTGATAACTTCTGCTTCATCCGGATCCANATCAGTTTCACGTTTTTGGAAATGTGTGCATATTTTTCTCCACTTCGTCTGGGTCTGATAACTTCTGCTTCATCCGAATCACTCATTTTCAACTTTGCTATTTGAACTTCTATTTAAAACTAGTTGCATATTCAGTTGCACTGATCTTCTCCAAAGTCATTAAATTCGAAAAACCGTTATCAGCAAACCACAAAAATGAGTAACAAAGAATTAACAGTAATGGGTCTACCTAATGAGTTACAGGAAAAACAAAATCCATACTGTAGAAACAAAAATACAGAGAGTAAAAATTGCACGCGCCAAACCGATTTCATGGGTGAAGAAAAATAGGGGAAGTGTAAAAAATGCGCAAAATTTTACACAACGGTAACTGCGGCAAAACCTGTGCAAAACCAATACCAGAAGCTCCAACAATAACAAGCAGCACTGGCAATATCAAAAAAGCAACAAACGCATCCACGCATGCAAAACACTGCTCAGGTACAATTAGGACGAAAGTTTCTTTTTTTTTCATTTGTTCTCTGAATTTTCCAAAACCATTTTTTTTTTCTATTTTAATATACTATATTTTATTCAAAAATTCAACTTAAAAGTTAAAAACATATCAAATGTAAATGAAAAAAAACATAAACAATTTCTAAGGTTTCAATTTTTAAATACGTATACCGTATTTTTTTTAATATTATGTTGGTAATACTGTTTATCGACATACTGTATGACGAATGACATGTGTGACAGCATGCCCTTCATTTCCATACTGTGTTTAATATGAAAAATAAAAAAAAATTAAAAAATGGTAGAAGTGATAGCTATTTCGGAAATCACCACATTTCCTCATCAGACTTCTTTCAGTAGGATTCGAACCGACGATCCCACTGACTCAGCCAGTTGCCTACGCACTGTGCTAAGTTCGCCATGTTAATTCTTGTTGCTTAATTCCACTATTTCACGTGTTAAGCCCACTACAATTAAGCGCAGCTATTCCTCTGCTATTCATTTGATCATGTGGTTGTTGGTTTTTGTTAATATTTCTGTTATTAGAACGTCTAACTTTTAGGTGTGCTCGTCCTTAAGTCATTTTTTTTTGTTATTTTTTTATGGCCTTACAACAATTATATTCAACAATTTTTATGAGCTTGAGGCCGTTTT
>NW_016165046.1:12795-18098 GCF_001687245.7 Rhagoletis zephyria | reverse complement strand
TTTTTTGTTATTTTATGGCCTTATAACAATTATATTCAACAATTTTTATGAGCTTGAGGCCGTTTTTAGTGAAAACTTATTGTGGAAAAGCAACAATAATTTGAAAAAATGGTAGAAGTGATAGCTATTTCGGAAATCACCACATTTCCTCATCAGACTTCTTTCAGTAGGATTCGAGCCGACGATCCCACTGACTCAGCCAGTTGCCTACGCACTGTGCTTTAAAATATTAAAAATAAAAAATAACCGGCCTAGAGCTCAATAAAAATTGTTGAATATAATTGTTATAAGGCCATAAAATAACAAAAACAAATGACTTAAAGGATGGTGTGCTCAATGTAAAATTTAAACATTCTAATAATAAAAAATATTAACAAAAACCAACAAAACCAACAACCACGCGATCAAGTGAATTGCAGCGGAATAGCTACGCTTGATTGTAGTTGGCTTAGCAAGTGAAACAGTAGGAAAATAAGCAACAAGAATTAACAAGGCAAACTTAGCACAGTGCGTAGGCAACTGGCTGAGTCAGTGGTGATCGTCGGTTCGAATCCTACTGAAAGAAGTCTGATGAGGAAATGTGGTGATTTCCGAAATAGCTATCACTTCTACCATTTTTTCAAATTATTGTTGCTTTTCCACAATAAGTTTTCATTAAAAATAAAAATAAAAACGGCCTCGAGCTCAACAAAAATTGCTGAATATAATTGTTATAAGGCCATAAAATAACAAAAACAAATAACTTAAAGGATGAGCACACCTAAAAGTTAAACATTCTAATAATAGAAATATTAACAAAAACCAACAAAACCAACAACCACATGATCAAGTGAATTGCAGCGGAATAGCTGCGCTTGATTGTAGTTGGCTTAGCAAAGTGAAATAGTGGAAAATAAGCAACAAGAATTAACAAGACAAACTTAGCACAGTGCGTAGGCAACTGGCTGAGTCAGTGGTGATCGTCGGTTCGAATCCTACTGAAAGAAGTCTGATGAGGAAATGTGGTGATTTCCGAAATAGCTATCACTTCTACCATTTTTTCAAATTATTGTTGCTTTTCCACAATAAGTTTTCACGAAAAACGGCCTCAAGCTAATACAAATTGTTGATGATAATTGTTATAAGGCCTTAAGAAATAACAAAAACAAATAAAAAAAAAAATTAATAAAAATAAAAATATAATAAAAAAAATTTCAACGCTGCACATTTGAGGCTATTTAAAATTTTAAATTGCATTATGAGGAAGTCAAATTTCGTGGATTTTTGCAACAATGTTGTCGATTTCGGAAAAAAGGCGTTAAAATCAAAAAAAAAAAAGTACGGAAGCGCCCTCTGGCGGCCCTCAAAAGAAAAAATTAATGCTAGAAATGGATTCCTCGAGCCCAAAAACATCCAGATACACATTTTGGCCAGTTTTCAATGCAGCTGTTTCAACAGGTGAGCCACTTTTTGAAAAAAAAACTAGATAGAAAGAATCGCTGGCTCGGAATTCATTTTATACCTGTGGTTTCTTGGGCAAAAATGCTTGAAATGAGCCAAAAAATCATAATCGCGATGTGCCTCTGTTAATTTTTTTGGGCCCCTACAAATCGACCCGCCCTAATGTATACATACATACGTGCATTCAAACGTACATATATACATATGTAGGTACTCGTACCCGTCATGCGTCGCTTAATTTCTTTTTCCCCTTATCTATACTACCTATGTCTTCCTTCTCACTCATGTAACGTTTTCAATTTTAAAAATTTCACTCTCCATTTTTGCGATACCGCCGCGGCGCGCCGCCTAAGAAGTTTCACTTCAAAAATCTTTTATTACAGTATTTTACTTTATTTCTTTGATTGTTCATGTTAAATAAAAGCTTTTTTTTAAATATTTTTTTACATTATTTAATTTAAAATTTTTTATTACTTTTGAAAACTGAGCACATCTTGTGTTTAAAGAACTTTTTAACATACAAGTCATTTTCAAGCAAAAAACACAATCTACTTCAATTCTCATAATATAAATTTAAGAGTACCGTTAATTTTTTAATGATCCAATAATGGGAACCAAATTACGGGACGGCCCGTGAGGAACACTGACTGTGGAAAAGCGATAGCTATTTCGGAAATCACCACATTTCCTAATCAGACTTCTTTCAGTAGGATTCGAACCGAGATCCCACTGACTCAGTCAGTTGCCTACGCACTGTGCTAAGTTCGCCTTGTAAATTATCGTTGCTTTTTACCCACTTTTTCATTTATTAAGCCAACACAATCAAGCGCAGCTATTCCGCTGCAATTTACACTTGATTATGTGGTTGTTGGTTTTGTTGGTTTTTGTTAATAAGTATGGCGCATATTCATAGTCATATTTAGTACTCAACTAAGTCGAAACTATTCTAAGTCACAACTAAAGCTATTCATAGTCGCCTTACTTTCGACTTTTCTGGCTAAGTACCAACTTAAATTTTAGTTTCGGCTGCAGCTGCAACTAAGTCTTAACTAGGAAGAAGTATTTTATCAAATTAAGGGAAAACAGACGTAATATGTAAAAATGTAAGGGCTTAGCTCAGGGGGTAAGGGCTAAGCTCAGGGCCTTACCGGGGTCACACAGGGCGGATCATGAACGGCCTACTTCGGTGGGTTAGCTGCGAATAACCAATAAGCAGTCCCAGACCAAGAGCGGCAGGAGCCGAGGGCCTGATTTAAAAGATCAGAAATGCTTGATGAATCTCCTGTGTCCGGGCGAACAGATGCCGCCTCCCAAAAAGCATCCCAGGATTGAGACCAGTTAGATCCTGTTCATGGCATACTGGAACATGTATACGATTAATTCGACATTGGGCTGGCGAGAGCAGTATTCCACCACCTTAGTATGTGAGGGGGACACCTCACAGAAATTGTTGGAGGGCTAATGCTGCAATCGCGTCCGTCTCGTTAAAACCCTGGCAGGTCTTCACGTTCAATACACGTCGCCATTTAGTTGGCCGCACAGGTCCAGTTGAGATTTACTCCTGGTTTTGCGCTGTCTTGGCTCTGAACACAATATCCCATAAGGACTTGTGTCAACCCTCGCGATGGCCTGCTCCTTTGAGAGAAGGGAACTTCGGGACACTTAAAGCGACTGTGCTACGTATGGAGATAGCGGCTTGAAGCGGAGACCCAATAGAACTGACATGATTAAACAAATAACAAAAACAACTGTAATGGGTGTAGATGCTCCCGAGGAAGAATGCAGCGCATTTAGAAAGAGCAGTAGAGTTCTGCGCACCCTGCCACAAACTCCTCTGCAGGCAAAAGCCGGCACCACGAGCACGGAGAGAGCCGTCGACGTGGTGCAGAAGTGTACACCTTCGCAAACGACCACTCCCGGCAGCCGGGATGGTGGTCATCAAACGCCAGCTGCTGCAAACAGAGACAAGCATGCCACCGCAAGCTTGGGAGCGTGCGAAGGCAATGAAGATGAGCAATTGGCCCAGATTCGGCTCGTCTTGAAGAAGATGCAGAGTGCTGTCTCCAAGCAGAAAAATGTGTCCATGGACATAAAAACGGGTATGGCGCAAATCAAGGAGAGCCTAAATATACTAAGCTACCTCCGGGAGCAGCGCCGAAAGGGGTCTACCCTTTCCGAGCTGCAGAAAACTGGCCCTGGCTCTCAAAAGAGAGCTCGAACTCGATCCGACTCCCTNGCTACCTCCGAGAGCAGCGCCGGAAGGGGCCTACCCTTTCCGAGCTGCGGAAGGCTGGCCCTGGCTCGCAAAAGAGAGGTCGAACTCGATCCGACTCCCCTACAGGCGAGCCGGAAAAGAAAAAAAATACTACTAATAATAATAATAATAGTAGTAAAAATATTATTATTAATAATCTTAATAACAATAACGGTAATAATAATAATAATGCACAANGGCCCAAATCGAGGAGAGCTTAAATATATTAAGCTACCTCCGAGAGCAGCGCCGGAAGGGGCCTACCCTTTCCGAGCTGCGGAAGGCTGGCCCTGGCTCGCAAAAGAGAGGTCGAACTCGATCCGACTCCCCTACAGGCGAGCCGGAAAAGAAGAAAAATACTACTGCTAATAATAATAATAGTAGTAAAAACATTATTATTAATAATCCTAATAATAATGGCAATAATAACAACAATGCACAGAAAACCGTACCAGACAATCAATGGAAAACGGTTGGAAAAAGCAGAAAGCCCAAGCCAGGGCCAGCGCCAGGTGAACCCTTGGTCAATAACGGCGAGGCGACCAGCCGCAAAAAAAAGAAGAGGGTGAGAAAAAAGAAGAGTCTCGCCAAATTAATAATTAAGCCAGCTGAAGGCAAAACCTATGCAGAGGTGCTGGGAACGATACGCGGTAAGCTCCAACCCGAGAAGACGGAGACCGTAATTCGATCTGTTCGGAAAACCCGCGAAGGCGGCGTGCTCATCGAAATGGAGCGCTGTGGCAACCACACAGCATTTAAGGAAAATGTGTGCACTGCCATTGGCCAGCTTGGAGACGCCCGTATTCTCACTAGACGTTTACGTCTAGAAGTTCTGGGCATGGACTGCCTAACCACGGCCCCAGAAGTGGAGAACGCTATACGCGGGGAGTTAGGAGGCAAGATGAATGGCCAACTTCGCGTCTCTCTCCTCGCGAGAACAAAGAATGGCTATGGTGGAAATCGACGAACTGTCAGGCCGGACTCTTATTGAAAAGGGGAAGCTGCGAGTAGGTTTGATTATCTGCCGCGTCCGAGAGCGCGCGGATGTCCAAAGGTGTTTCCGATGTCTGGGGTATGGCCACAAAAAGGCGGCATGCAAAGGCCCAGACAGAGCAGTTCCTGCTGGAAATGCGGTCAGCAGGGCCACATAGCCTCTGCATGTAAAGAAAGCCCAAGCTGCTACCTGTGCTCGGCAGGAGATCAGTGTTGCCATTTAAGCCGTTTTCCGGCTAGATTTAGCCGGTTGTGATAGCAAGCAGCCGGAGAAATTTCGATTTAGCCGGCAGCCGATTTGTTAGCAGTTTTCCATAAAAAAATTAGCCGTTTTTAGCCGATTTTGCTATTGGCCTTGTTTTCTTAAATTTCAAATATGTATATATGTTTCCATTTTTGACTAAGCGACCCAAAATCTGGCCACTAACCTTATCGTGGAGAAAATTTTCATGCCAGGCAGGGTTGTATGAAATTGGGCCGATTCGTTTATTTTTATTTTAAACGAAGAAGGGATTTTCTTCATAAAATGTTTGTTATAAATGTCTTAATTTTAAGTGTGAAGTTTTATTCGCAAACTTAGAAAATAAGAAATTGTTTCACTGTTAAGACACTTAAG
>NW_016165046.1:11905-12602 GCF_001687245.7 Rhagoletis zephyria | reverse complement strand
CCAGCTAGTGTCCACGGTTGCATTTCAAACAAAAGAAATTTGTATAGAATTTTTAAAATTCTTTCAGAGGGGCAAAAAACAGGATCTACGTGTATATATCTTGTCAGTCCGACTTTCTTCAACATACATACGTTTCAATTTCTTTGTCGGGTTTACTATATCGACCCTGGTTGAGATTGCATTCCGATTAGGAATAGAGTTTTTTTGCCGAATACTTTTCAAATCATTGGAATTAACTAAATTAATTAAGTAAACAGGTATTAACTTACATTTTACAACGCTTTTATCAACTTGCAATGTTGTGTTCCAGAAACTTTCAATGTTGTGTGTCCGACACCATTAAGCAAAGCTTTGAAAAGCTCCTATAAAAAAGCATAGTGAATAGGGCGAGGTAGATGACATCTAGATGTCGCCCTATGTACTACGTTTGCTACACAGGAAATAGACGACACGCCATTTCTTTACATAAAATTAATTGGTGCTCGTTTGTATGTACACACATATGTAAATGCATGTGTGTGCACCTTTCTATTAATATCGTTGAATTATTTTAATATCTATTGCAAACTTTTATTCAGACAGGACTAAAAAGTAGTAAATAAATAATATAAAAAGAACTTTTTAATATACAACGCTTTTATAAATGGACTAAAAAGTAGAAAATAATATTTCTCAGTCCCATAGAATTTGTTTTGAT
>NW_016165046.1:9769-10097 GCF_001687245.7 Rhagoletis zephyria | reverse complement strand
CGATGTTCGCAAGTTCGATACGTCACTCCTAGCAGATTCCCAAGGTATTTCACCCACAACGGGAGAGATCCACAACAGGGAGTCTTGTACTAAGCTGGTCGAAGAAACTATGCGCTGCATTCACCGGGCAAAGCCTCAATGCCACAGAGGAGAGCATGGTCAGGTAAAAAGGCTGGTGGAATGACCGAATTGCTGAGCTGCGAAGGGCCTGCCATAGAATGCGCAGATCTTAGGCGCCGACCAGAGCAGCAGCCTACAAAAGCGCTAAGAAAGCACTTGCGGTCGAGATACAGAAGAGTAAACGGAACTGCTGGAAAGCGCTATGTGA
>NW_016165046.1:0-5803 GCF_001687245.7 Rhagoletis zephyria | reverse complement strand
AAAAAAAATTCAGTTACAATTTTATATCACAGTACGAAAAAGTCTTTCAACTTACTACATGTTTCTATTAATGCCTCCTGAGGATCTGTTCCTATGTTAATGGTATGATTATTTACAACCAAACAACTCTCACCAAAAATTTCGTCCATTTCTGTCATATATGGTATAGTGCGAGGAGCAGTTCCTGTTTGCCTTTCATTGTCTTTGGCAGACTTGTAGGCTTTTAAAAGCGTACGCATTTTCGCAAAAAGTGCGTCTGTGGTAACCGTTGTATCCTAAAATACAAATATGTAGGTAATTTAATATTAAATTAAATATGCACAATTCTTACCACAAAACCTTGGAAAATCATATCTTCCAAAACATTTTGATATGCATATTTTTTTTTACGTGCATGAAGAAATTCTTTCTTCCTTTCCGCATAGCATTTGAGGAAAAGGAGCGTCTCCGCCCTCGTCCATACTTTTCTCTTGTTATAATTAAACAAAAAAGTAATAATAATTCATTTATGAAAAATTATGAAAATAACCTTTTTCCCGTGTCAGTCATCGTTAAAGATTTTTCTCAACTCATTAGAGATGTGTAACACAGCACAGTGCTGTGCTACTGTGCTGACATTCGTCAATTTGACGCACGCACAGGCGCAATTTTCGATTAAATTATATCACAGTCGCACACGTGGCACAATATTAAATTACATCCTGGGCAGTGTTTTTAGCACACTAGGCCATGATTCAACAACTACAGGTTGTATCAATCGTACAAAAACAACATTTACCGTTGGTATGAACTCGTTGTGTCAACTACAGCTTCTTTATGTATTCATATTCGTATGTATATGTATACTCTGCATACCAGGATTTCAGAGTATTCTGAATGGTTTCAGATTTTTTTTAAAGAATTTTCTTTAAGAAATCGTACAGAAATTTTTTTACCAGTTCTTGTCAACCGCTTCATATGTTTTTCTTTAAAGATTCCTAAAAGATCTAAACCTTTTCTACTTGATATAAATTTCATTCTACATATATTTTTTAGCAACTTAAGTAAAGTTCTGCATCCGCCAGTTTCTACAGCCATACATAAAAAGAAATAATGAAGTTACTTTATTGACGCATTGCTATGAAAGAGTTACTGTTTAACAGTGAGATTTGGCTAACTTTCAATTTTTTACTGAAACCGGTGGTGAACACTCAAAAAAAAGGCCCTAAGAGGGGCATAACATGAAAGAAAAAAACGGAATAGATTTGAAATCAAGCGCAGTAGAGAAGTAGATTTAAAATTTTTTCAAAAATCGCAGTAAATCTAATCTCTTCTTAGTCAACTCCAAACACTAGTAGGGGACAAATTTTTTTAAATTTTAACGCTAATGACCGACAGATGGGGGGAAAACACAGGGTTGTATCAGACTTTCGACGTGGTTTCGAGTTGGTTAGCTTTTAACCATCTCAGTGAAATGGTTAAGTGCTGTCATTTATATATGGCGAAACTACGCTAAATCAAGTGGGTTATCGGGACAACCAACTCAACAGTCATAACTACGTGGTTAGCTCCAGTGGGGATAAGGTATTAAAGATTTCGGGAACATTTGTTTGCAGGGTATATATTTACGTGTATGTGTATGTATACGCGGTTATGTAAACAAAGCAAAACAGGCGATAATTTGACACAACCGTGCTCGTTTTTGAAAAATGCACTAGGCCTGGGTAGCGGCGCAAATTTTTTGGTGCTGACACACTAATTCCAGCACCACTGCCGAAATCAGCACAGTGTGTTGGCGCAATTGCGCCTCTTCAGGCTAAAGCTCATTTCCTTTATTGCCAAGGTGAATTAATACAAGGTGGGATCGGTTGAAAAAAAACAACTCAAGTATACCCAAGTTCAAAACCCAAAAATACAACAAACACATAATTTTCATATTCAGAAGGACCGCGGCTAATTCTAGCAAAACCACCTTGTAAAAATTCACCTTGTGCTGCACATTTTACAAGTGACACTTCTCTTTTGTGTGTTCTTTGCTGGTTCTTGGCGACGCCCGGTGTTGTCTGTGTTCTGGTGTTGCTGGCGCCATTGGGTTACTGAGTTGTGAAAATCAGTATCAGCGCCAATAACTCAGCTCTCGGTATCAGTGCAATGGCTATAGCACACTGTGCTGTGTGATCGCAAAACACAAGGAAATGGCAAATTCGAGCGATAAGTCATGGAGCAAGGCGGATGTATACATAATGGGCCGAATGCATAAAAACTAAGCAATTGCTTTTTCTTAAAATTCCATACGCTTGACTTAAATTTATTTAAACAAATCCAGTAAAAGGTGTGAAATTTTAAGAAAAAGCATTTGCTTAGTTTTTATGCATATAGCCTAATGTATAAATTCGCCTTGTCATGGAGTTTCTTGATCGATTTTGAATAGGTAGCAATAACACAATTGTGCCAACACAGTGTGTTAACACTTCATTGTGTGCATGTGCTACTGTGTCAACACACAAAAAATTGTGCCATTACCCACCTCTACAACTCATACAGTATTGCCAGCACACACATATCAGGTGTTGCCAGCATAATTTATAACTAAGTCATGACAAATTAAGCTAGATTCGTTTTATTTGACCCAGATTAAGCTATTAGCTTACCGCGCTCAAATAAAACACGCCTAATACTACACAGTTGCAAGTTTTTCTGTTTCTTAATGCTAATTCATATTCAGAAATTTACGAACTATCGATGATGTAGATAATATCACAGATTTTTGTATGGCCCCTCGCTTTTCTACCATGTTGAATTTTTCCAGGCTAGTGTTCAATGATTTTGGAATAACTCCTGTTGTCGAAATTATAACTGGAATCACCTCTACTTTTTCTAATTTCCACAAATCCTTTATCTCGTATGCTAAGCTCTGGTATTTTCTGTATTTCTCCATATAACAATCTTGAAGATTGTGAGTATTTGGTACGCCTATATCTATGAGGAACGCTTGATTCACTTCTTTTTCGACCACTATTATGTCCGGCCTGTTGTGTGGCATTGGACGGTCCGTCAAAACTGATCGGTCCCAATATAGCTTGCTCGTTCTGTTTTCAATTACAGCGTCTGGAGTATATTTAAAGTACGGCAGCTCTTCCGTTACTAGCTTATGTTGTATCGCTAGACTCTGGTGTACAATTTTTGCCACCTGGTTATGTCTGGTTAAGTATTCGGTGGCTGCTAACGTGACACAAGCTCCTGTGATGTGGTGGATGGTTTCTGTTTGCTTTTGGCATCGTCTGCATAGGTCGTTTTCAACGGTAGCACGCATAATATATTTCGAGTAGTTTCTAGTCGCAATAACTTGATCTTGTATAGCGATCATAAAACCTTCAGTTTCGGCGTAGATACCGGAGTGAATTAACCATTCGTTGGAAGCAGCGTTATCTACTTCAGGAGCGTCTAGAACATGCANTTCGTTGGAAGCAGCGTTATCTACTTCAGGAGCGTCTAGAGCATGTGGATATCTGCCATGAACCGCTTTCATTTTCCAGTCTTGCATGAGCGACTGGATATGTTGCGTTCCTGATATTAATTCGATTGCAGAAAATTCACTAAGATTTAATGGTGAATATTTTAAATCGGCTTTGCACACGGTTTGGAGTAGGCTGTTCTTTTGGTTGTGGAAGTATAAACGAAGGCTCTGTTTACACTTATTATGTAATTGCTTAATGTCTACCATCCCTCGACCTGCTGTCGAAGTGGCAAGTAGAGACGTTCTACTGCCGATTTTGGGTGATGCGTGCCATACTTTGTCAACAATGTCCTTGTTGCTCTCTTGACGTTTTCCAGTTCTGTTTCGGACCATTTTACTACACCAAAGGTGTATGTTAAAACCGGTATCGCAAATGCATTAATGGCTTTAAAAAGGTTATACCCATTCAAGCATGATTTCAGCAAGCTCTTTACTCTTTGGAGGTATTCACTAGTTACGGCTCAAACTATTTCACTGTGCTGCATCCTCCTAGCCTGTAAAATACCAAGGTATTTATATGTGTCGCCTTCTGTCATTGAGTCTACAGATTCATGAGTCATTAATTCAAATTCTCGCCTTATAAGTTTTCCATTTTCCACACTTAATCTTCGACATTTTTCTACTCCAAACGACATTTTTATATCATTTGAAAAATCTTCTGTTTGTTCCAGTAGCGTATTCATTTGACGTTCATTTGCAGCATATAGCTTTATGTCATCCACGTACAGTAGGTGTGAAAGTCTATATTGCGATACACGCGGTGCTTTTAAACTAAAGCCGTAGTTTGACGCATTTAGTATCGAAGAAAGTGGATTTAGCGCCAGACAAAACCATATCGGACTCAAGCTATCTCCTTGGAAAATACCTCTTTTAATAGGTATGGGAGCGGTTTTTATGAGTCCGTTATTATGAAATAGTTTTAAAGTAACTTTCCATGAGTTCATAAGTTGCTGCATAAGACGTTTTATGTTCGGCGATATTTTATAAATGTCTAAAACCACAAAAAGCCAAGAATGCGGAACAGTGTCAAAGGCTTTTTTGAAGTCAATATAAGATGTATAAATATTTCTTTGATTATGGTATGCTTGCTGCTCTTTGCAGCCTTTGCTGTTTTTAACACATCCTTTTTGTTCGATGGCTAGAATGTGGTGCGTATCAGNGGAACAGTGTCAAAGGCTTTTTTGAAGTCGATATAAGATGTATAAATATTTCTTTGATTATGGTATGCTTGCTCCATTATGACTGTATCAATTATCAGCTGCTCTTTGCAGCCTTTGCTGTTTCTAACACATCCTTTTTGTTCGATGGCTAGAATGTTGTGCGTATCAAGATGAGTACATATTTTTTCGGCTAAACAAGATGTAAGAATTTTATATAGGGTACATAGGCACGTGATGGGGCGATACTTAGAAGGGTTCTTCGTATCTTTTGGGTCCTTTGGTAGCAGATATGTACATCCCTTCATTTTTTTTATTTTATTTTTTTTTCGTAGGAGAGGGAGATGCGTTATGCACTGGCCGGGGGCGCTAGTCTCTATACTACCTTCCCCGAGTGTGGGACTCCCACCGAAGCGTGTTGGGCTACCCACTAAAACCCAAACTCCCACCGCCCGCGCAAGAATCCCGCATCTGGCACCGCAATTCTGCATGTCTTCAGATGCAGGAGCGCGCTGTTAGAGCCTTGGGGCTGCTCTTTTGTAGGGGCGTTTCATTCGGGTGTCCTCAGTAGACAACCGTCCTCTCGTTTGCAGCGGAGTACGAATTTCACGTATCTCGCAACTGCTTCCCACTTTTCTGCGCTGGAAATCATTATCCCAACTATGTTGTCCGGAGTAATGTCTCCGTGTCTTTCTTCCAACATTCTGCGCGAAATCAAGAAGTGTTCGCAGGTGAAGAATGTGTGGTACACGTTATCTTCGACGTTTCCACAGTAGTGACAGAACGGTGAGTCCACCCTTCCCATTCTATGAAGATATTCTCGGAAGTAACCATGAGCGGTGAGGAATTGCGTCAGGTAGGAATCGACTTCCCCATGTGGTCTGTTCAGCCATGTTTGAAGGTCGGCTATCAGGGAGTGTGTCCATCGACCTTTTGTGCTCGCGTTCCAGTTTTGTTGCCACTGCTGGATCAGTTGCTCGCGCGCCCTTGCCGCGGCAGCTGCTCGACCTATCTCGGCACTGAGATTGTAAATCTCTTTTCGCTCGTAAGCAAGTAGCTCAATTGGCATGACGCCAGAAATAACTAGAACCGCGTCCGCGGACACTGTACGGTATGCAGAAGCAATGCGTAGTGCCCCTCTGCGCTGTAC